>NC_069499.1:1490761498-1491005668 GCF_027579735.1 Bombina bombina | reverse complement strand
CCTGTGTTTGTGTATAAGTGTGTGTATCTGTGTTGTGTATAAGTGTGTTTATCTGTGTTTGTGTATAAGTGTGTGTATCTGTGTTTGTGTATATGTGTGTGTATCTGTGTTTGTGTATTAGTGTGTGTATCTGAGTGTGTATAAGTGTGTTTATCTGTGTTTTGTGTATATGTGTGTGTATCTGTGTTTGTGTATAAGTGTGTGATCTGTGTTTGTGTATATGTGTGTATCTGTGTTTGTGTATAAGTGTGTTTATCTGTGTTTGTGTATATGTGTGTGTCATCCTGTGTTCTGTGTATAAGTGTGTGTATCTGTGTTTGTGTTATAAGTGGCTGTGTATCTGTGTTTGTGTATAAGTGTGTGTATCTGTGTTTGTGTATAAGTGTGTGTATCTGTGTTTGTGTATAAGTGTGTGTATCTGTGTTTGTGTATATGTGTGTGTATCTGTGTTTGTGTATAAGTGTGTGTATCTGTGTTTGTGTATATGTGTGTGTATCTGTGTTTGTGTATAAGTGTGTGTATCTGTGTTTGTGTATAAGTGTGTTTATCTGTGTTTGTGTATATGTGTGTGTATCTGTGTTTGTGTATAAGTGTGTGTATCTGTGTTTGTGTATATGTGTGTGTATCTGTGTTTGTGTATATGTGTGTGTATCTGTGTTTGTGTATATGTGTGTGTATCTGTGTTTGTGTATAAGTGTGTGTATCTGTGTTTGTGTATAAGTGTGTGTATCTGTGTTTGTGTATATGTGTGTGTATCTGTGTTTGTGTATAAGTGTGTGTATCTGTGTTTGTGTATATGTGTGTATCTGTGTTTGTGTATAAGTGTGTGTATCTGTGTTTGTGTATAAGTGTGTTTATCTGTGTTTGTGTATATGTGTGTGTATCTGTGTTGTGTTTAAGTGTGTGTATCTGTGTTTGTGTATATGTGTGTGTATCTGTGTTTGTGTATAAGTGTGTTTATCTGTGTTTGTGTATATGTGTGTGTATCTGTGTTTGTGTATAAGTGTGTTTATCTGTGTTTGTGTATATGTGTGTGTATCTGTGTTTGTGTATAAGTGTGTTTATCTGTGTTTGTGTATATGTGTGTGTATCTGTGTTTGTGTATAAGTGTGTTTATCTGTGTTTGTGTATATGTGTGTGTATCTGTGTTTGTGTATAAGTGTGTTTATCTGTGTTTGTGTATATGTGTGTGTATCTGTGTTTGTGTATAAGTGTGTGTATCTGTGTTTGTGTATAAGTGTGTGTATCTGTGTTTGTGTATATGTGTGTGTATATGTGTTTGTGTATAAGTGTGTGTATCTGTGTGTGTATAAGTGTGTTTATCTGTGTTTGTGTATATGTGTGTGTATCTGTGTTTGTGTATAAGTGTGTGTATCTGTGTTTGTGTATAAGTGTGTGTATCTGTGTTTGTGTATATGTGTGTGTATCTGTGTTTGTGTATATGTGTGTGTATCTGTGTTTGTGTATAAGTGTGTGTATCTGTGTTTGTGTATATGTGTGTGTATCTGTGTTTGTGTATAAGTGTGTGTATCTGTGTTTGTGTATATGTGTGTGTATCTGTGTTTGTGTATAAGTGTGTGTATCTGTGTTTGTGTATAAGTGTGTTTATCTGTGTTTGTGTATATGTGTGTGTATCTGTGTTTGTGTATAAGTGTGTGTATCTGTGTTTGTGTATATGTGTGTGTATCTGTGTTTGTGTATAAGTGTGTGTATCTGTGTTTGTGTATAAGTGTGTGTATCTGTGTTTGTGTATAAGTGTGTGTATCTGTGTTTGTGTATAAGTGTTTGTATCTGTGTGTGTATCTGTGTTTGTGTATAAGTGTGTGTATCTGTGTTTGTGTATAAGTGTGTGTATCTGTGTGTGTATAAGTGTGTTTATCTGTGTTTGTGTATATGTGTGTGTATCTGTGTTTGTGTATAAGTGTGTGTATCTGTGTGTGTATAAGTGTGTTTATCTGTGTTTGTGTATATGTGTGTGTATCTGTGTTTGTGTATAAGTGTGTGTATCTGTGTGTGTATAAGTGTGTTTATCTGTGTTTGTGTATATTTGTGTGTATCTGTGTGTGTGTATAAGTGTGTTTATCTGTGTTTGTGTATATGTGTGTGTATCTGTGTTTGTGTATATGTGTGTGTATCTGTGTTTGTGTATAAGTGTGTGTATCTGTGTTTGTGTATATGTGTGTGTATCTGTGTTTGTGTATATGTGTGTGTATCTGTGTTTGTGTATATGTGTGTGTATCTGTGTTTGTGTATAAGTGTGTGTATCTGTGTTTGTGTATAAGTGTGTGTATCTGTGTTTGTGTATATGTGTGTGTATCTGTGTTTGTGTATAAGTGTGTGTATCTGTGTTTGTGTATATGTGTGTGTATCTGTGTTTGTGTATAAGTGTGTGTATCTGTGTTTGTGTATAAGTGTGTTTATCTGTGTTTGTGTATATGTGTGTGTATCTGTGTTTGTGTTTAAGTGTGTGTATCTGTGTTTGTGTATATGTGTGTGTATCTGTGTTTGTGTATAAGTGTGTGTATCTGTGTTTGTGTATAAGTGTGTTTATCTGTGTTTGTGTATATGTGTGTGTATCTGTGTTTGTGTTTAAGTGTGTGTATCTGTGTTTGTGTATATGTGTGTGTATCTGTGTTTGTGTATATGTGTGTGTATCTGTGTTTGTGTATAAGTGTGTGTATCTGTGTTTGTGTATAAGTGTGTGTATCTGTGTTTGTGTATAAGTGTGTGTATCTGTGTTTGTGTATAAGTGTTTGTATCTGTGTGTGTATCTGTGTTTGTGTATAAGTGTGTGTATCTGTGTTTGTGTATAAGTGTGTGTATAAGTGTGTTTATCTGTGTTTGTGTATATGTGTGTGTATCTGTGTTTGTGTATAAGTGTGTGTATCTGTGTTGTGTATAAGTGTGTTTATCTGTGTTTGTGTATATGTGTGTGTATCTGTGTTTGTGTATAAGTGTGTGTATCTGTGTGTGTATAAGTGTGTTTATCTGTGTTTGTGTATATGTGTGTGTATCTGTGTTTGTGTATAAGTGTGTGTATCTGTGTGTGTGTATAAGTGTGTTTATCTGTGTTTGTGTATATGTGTGTGTATCTGTGTTTGTGTATATGTGTGTGTATCTGTGTTTGTGTATAAGTGTGTGTATCTGTGTTTGTGTATATGTGTGTGTATCTGTGTTTGTGTATAAGTGTGTGTATCTGTGTTGTGTATAAGTGTGTTTATCTGTGTTTGTGTATATGTGTGTGTATCTGTGTTTGTGTATAAGTGTGTGTATCTGTGTTGTGTATAAGTGTGTTTATCTGTGTTTGTGTATATGTGTGTGTATCTGTGTTTGTGTATATGTGTGTGTATCTGTGTTTGTGTATAATGTGTGTGTATCTGTGTTTGTGTATAAGTGTGTGTATCTGTGTTTGTGTATATGTCGTGTGTATCTGTGTTTGTGTATAAGTGTGTGTATCTGTGTTTGTGTATAAGTGTGTATCTGTGTTTGTGTATATGTGTGTGTATCTGTGTTTGTGTATAAGTGTGTGTATCTGTGTTTGTGTATAAGTGTGTTTATCTGTGTTTGTGTATATGTGTGTGTATCTGTGTTTGTGTATAAGTGTGTGTATCTGTGTTTGTGTATAAGTGTGTGTATCTGTGTTTGTGTATAAGTGTGTGTATCTGTGTTTGTGTATAAGTGTGTGTATCTGTGTTTGTGTATATGTGTGTGTATCTGTGTTTGTGTATAAGTGTGTTTATCTGTGTTTGTGTATATGTGTGTGTATCTGTGTTTGTGTATAAGTGTGTGTATCTGTGTTTGTGTATAAGTGTGTGTATCTGTGTTTGTGTATCTGTGTTTGTGTATATGTGTGTGTATCTGTGTTTGTGTATAAGTGTGTGTATCTGTGTTTGTGTATAAGTGTGTGTATCTGTGTTTGTGTATATGTGTGTGTATATGTGTTTGTGTATAAGTGTGTGTATCTGTGTGTGTATAAGTGTGTTTATCTGTGTTTGTGTATATGTGTGTGCATCTGTGTTTGTGTATAAGTGTGTGTATCTGTGTGTGTATAAGTGTGTTTATCTGTGTTTGTGTATATGTGTGTGTATCTGTGTTTGTGTATATGTGTGTGTATATCTGTGTTTGTGTATGTGTTTTGTGTATATGTGTGTGTATCTGTGTTTGTGTATAAGTGTGTGTATCTGTGTTTGTGTATATGTGTGTGTATCTGTGTTTGTGTATAAGTGTGTGTATCTGTGTTTGTGTATAAGTGTGTTTATCTGTGTTTGTGTATATGTGTGTGTATCTGTGTTTGTGTATAAGTGTGTGTATCTGTGTTTGTGTATAAGTGTGTTTATCTGTGTTTGTGTATATGTGTGTGTATCTGTGTTTGTGTATAAGTGTGTGTATCTGTGTTTGTGTATAAGTGTGTGTATCTGTGTTTGTGTATAAGTGTGTGTATCTGTGTTTGTGTATATGTGTGTGTATCTGTGTTTGTGTATATATGTGTGTATCTGTGTTTGTGTATAAGTGTGTGTATCTGTGTTTGTGTATAAGTGTGTTTATCTGTGTTTGTGTATATGTGTGTGTATCTGTGTTTGTGTATAAGTGTGTGTATCTGTGTTTGTGTATAAGTGTGTTTATCTGTGTTTGTGTATATGTGTGTGTATCTGTGTTTGTGTATAAGTGTGTGTATCTGTGTTTGTGTATAAGTGTGTTTATCTGTGTTTGTGTATATGTGTGTGTATCTGTGTTTGTGTATAAGTGTGTTTATCTGTGTTTGTGTATATGTGTGTGTATCTGTGTTTGTGTATAAGTGTGTTTATCTGTGTTTGTGTATATGTGTGTGTATCTGTGTTTGTGTATAAGTGTGTGTATCTGTGTTTGTGTATAAGTGTGTGTATCTGTGTTTGTGTATATGTGTGTGTATATGTGTTTGTGTATAAGTGTGTGTATCTGTGTGTGTATAAGTGTGTTTATCTGTGTTTGTGTATATGTGTGTGTATCTGTGTTTGTGTATAAGTGTGTGTATCTGTGTGTGTATAAGTGTGTTTATCTGTGTTTGTGTATATGTGTGTGTATCTGTGTTTGTGTATATGTGTGTGTATATCTGTGTTTGTGTATATGTGTGTGTATCTGTGTTTGTGTATATGTGTGTGTATCTGTGTTTGTGTATAAGTGTGTGTATCTGTGTTTGTGTATATGTGTGTGTATCTGTGTTTGTGTATAAGTGTGTGTATCTGTGTTTGTGTATAAGTGTGTTTATCTGTGTTTGTGTATATGTGTGTGTATCTGTGTTTGTGTATAAGTGTGTGTATCTGTGTTTGTGTATAAGTGTGTTTATCTGTGTTTGTGTATATGTGTGTGTATCTGTGTTTGTGTATAAGTGTGTGTATCTGTGTTTGTGTATATGTGTGTGTATCTGTGTTTGTGTATATGTGTGTGTATCTGTGTTTGTGTATATGTGTGTGTATCTGTGTTTGTGTATAAGTGTGTGTATCTGTGTTTGTGTATAAGTGTGTGTATCTGTGTTTGTGTATATGTGTGTGTATCTGTGTTTGTGTATAAGTGTGTGTATCTGTGTTTGTGTATATGTGTGTATCTGTGTTTGTGTATAAGTGTGTGTATCTGTGTTTGTGTATAAGTGTGTTTATCTGTGTTTGTGTATATGTGTGTGTATCTGTGTTTGTGTTTAAGTGTGTGTATCTGTGTTTGTGTATATGTGTGTGTATCTGTGTTTGTGTATAAGTGTGTGTATCTGTGTTTGTGTATAAGTGTGTGTATCTGTGTTTGTGTATAAGTGTGTGTATCTGTGTTTGTGTATAAGTGTGTGTATCTGTGTTTGTGTATACGTGTTTGTATCTGTGTGTGTATCTGTGTTTGTGTATAAGTGTGTGTATCTGTGTTTGTGTATAAGTGTGTGTATCTGTGTGTGTATAAGTGTGTTTATCTGTGTTTGTGTATATGTGTGTGTATCTGTGTTTGTGTATAAGTGTGTGTATCTGTGTGTGTATAAGTGTGTTTATCTGTGTTTGTGTATATGTTTGTGTATCTGTGTTTGTGTATAAGTGTGTGTATCTGTGTGTGTATAAGTGTGTTTATCTGTGTTTGTGTATATGTGTGTGTATCTGTGTTTGTGTATAAGTGTGTGTATCTGTGTGTGTGTATAAGTGTGTTTATCTGTGTTTGTGTATATGTGTGTGTATCTGTGTTTGTGTATATGTGTGTGTATCTGTGTTTGTGTATAAGTGTGTGTATCTGTGTTTGTGTATATGTGTGTATATGTGTTTGTGTATAAGTGTGTGTATCTGTGTGTGTATAAGTGTGTTTATCTGTGTTTGTGTATATGTGTGTGTATCTGTGTTTGTGTATAAGTGTGTGTATCTGTGTGTGTATAAGTGTGTTTATCTGTGTTTGTGTATATGTGTGTGTATCTGTGTTTGTGTATATGTGTGTGTATCTGTGTTTGTGTATAAGTGTGTGTATCTGTGTTTGTGTATATGTGTGTGTATCTGTGTTTGTGTATAAGTGTGTGTATCTGTGTTTGTGTATAAGTGTGTTTATCTGTGTTTGTGTATATGTGTGTGTATCTGTGTTTGTGTATAAGTGTGTGTATCTGTGTTTGTGTATAAGTGTGTTTATCTGTGTTTGTGTATATGTGTGTGTATCTGTGTTTGTGTATAAGTGTGTGTATCTGTGTTTGTGTATAAGTGTGTTTATCTGTGTTTGTGTATATGTGTGTGTATCTGTGTTTGTGTATAAGTGTGTTTATCTGTGTTTGTGTATATGTGTGTTTATCTGTGTTTGTGTATAAGTGTGTTTATCTGTGTTTGTGTATATGTGTGTGTATCTGTGTTTGTGTATAAGTGTGTGTATCTGTGTTTGTGTATAAGTGTGTGTATCTGTGTTTGTGTATATGTGTGTGTATATGTGTTTGTGTATAAGTGTGTGTATCTGTGTGTGTATAAGTGTGTTTATCTGTGTTTGTGTATATGTGTGTGCATCTGTGTTTGTGTATAAGTGTGTGTATCTGTGTGTGTATAAGTGTGTTTATCTGTGTTTGTGTATATGTGTGTGTATCTGTGTTTGTGTATATGTGTGTGTATATCTGTGTTTGTGTATATGTGTGTGTATCTGTGTTTGTGTATATGTGTGTGTATCTGTGTTTGTGTATAAGTGTGTGTATCTGTGTTTGTGTATATGTGTGTGTATCTGTGTTTGTGTATAAGTGTGTGTATCTGTGTTTGTGTATAAGTGTGTTTATCTGTGTTTGTGTATATGTGTGTGTATCTGTGTTTGTGTATAAGTGTGTGTATCTGTGTTTGTGTATAAGTGTGTTTATCTGTGTTTGTGTATATGTGTGTGTATCTGTGTTTGTGTATAAGTGTGTGTATCTGTGTTTGTGTATAAGTGTGTGTATCTGTGTTTGTGTATATGTGTGTGTATCTGTGTTTGTGTATATGTGTGTGTATCTGTGTTTGTGTATAAGTGTGTGTATCTGTGTTTGTGTATATGTGTGTGTATCTGTGTTTGTGTATAAGTGTGTGTATCTGTGTTTGTGTATAAGTGTGCGTATCTGTTTGTGTGTATAAGTGTGTGTATCTGTGTTTGTGTATAAGTGTTTGTATCTGTGTGTGTATCTGTGTTTGTGTATAAGTGTGTGTATCTGTGTTTGTGTATAAGTGTGTGTATCTGTGTGTGTATAAGTGTGTTTATCTGTGTTTGTGTATATGTGTGTGTATCTGTGTTTGTGTATAAGTGTGTGTATCTGTGTGTGTATAAGTGTGTTTATCTGTGTTTGTGTATATGTGTGTGTATCTGTGTTTGTGTATAAGTGTGTGTATCTGTGTGTGTATAAGTGTGTTTATCTGTGTTTGTGTATATGTGTGTGTATCTGTGTTTGTGTATAAGTGTGTGTATCTGTGTGTGTGTATGAGTGTGTTTATCTGTGTTTGTGTATATGTGTGTGTATCTGTGTTTGTGTATATGTGTGTGTATCTGTGTTTGTGTATAAGTGTGTGTATCTGTGTTTGTGTATATGTGTGTATATGTGTTTGTGTATAAGTGTGTGTATCTGTGTGTGTATAAGTGTGTTTATCTGTGTTTGTGTATATGTGTGTGTATCTGTGTTTGTGTATAAGTGTGTGTATCTGTGTGTGTATAAGTGTGTTTATCTGTGTTTGTGTATATGTGTGTGTATCTGTGTTTGTGTATATGTGTGTGTATCTGTGTTTGTGTATATGTGTGTGTATCTGTGTTTGTGTATAAGTGTGTGTATCTGTGTTTGTGTATATGTGTGTGTATCTGTGTTTGTGTATAAGTGTGTGTATCTGTGTTTGTGTATAAGTGTGTTTATCTGTGTTTGTGTATATGTGTGTGTATCTGTGTTTGTGTATAAGTGTGTGTATCTGTGTTTGTGTATAAGTGTGTTTATCTGTGTTTGTGTATATGTGTGTGTATCTGTGTTTGTGTATAAGTGTGTGTATCTGTGTTTGTGTATAAGTGTGTTTATCTGTGTTTGTGTATATGTGTGTGTATCTGTGTTTGTGTATAAGTGTGTTTATCTGTGTTTGTGTATATGTGTGTGTATCTGTGTTTGTGTATAAGTGTGTTTATCTGTGTTTGTGTATATGTGTGTGTATCTGTGTTTGTGTATAAGTGTGTGTATCTGTGTTTGTGTATAAGTGTGTGTATCTGTGTTTGTGTATATGTGTGTGTATATGTGTTTGTGTATAAGTGTGTGTATCTGTGTGTGTATAAGTGTGTTTATCTGTGTTTGTGTATATGTGTGTGTATCTGTGTTTGTGTATAAGTGTGTGTATCTGTGTGTGTATAAGTGTGTTTATCTGTGTTTGTGTATATGTGTGTGTATCTGTGTTTGTGTATATGTGTGTGTATATCTGTGTTTGTGTATATGTGTGTGTATCTGTGTTTGTGTATATGTGTGTGTATCTGTGTTTGTGTATAAGTGTGTGTATCTGTGTTTGTGTATATGTGTGTGTATCTGTGTTTGTGTATAAGTGTGTGTATCTGTGTTTGTGTATAAGTGTGTTTATCTGTGTTTGTGTATATGTGTGTGTATCTGTGTTTGTGTATAAGTGTGTGTATCTGTGTTTGTGTATAAGTGTGTTTATCTGTGTTTGTGTATATGTGTGTGTATCTGTGTTTGTGTATAAGTGTGTGTATCTGTGTTTGTGTATAAGTGTGTGTATCTGTGTTTGTGTATATGTGTGTGTATCTGTGTTTGTGTATATGTGTGTGTATCTGTGTTTGTGTATATGTGTGTGTATCTGTGTTTGTGTATAAGTGTGTGTATCTGTGTTTGTGTATAAGTGTGTGTATCTGTGTTTGTGTATATGTGTGTGTATCTGTGTTTGTGTATAAGTGTGTGTATCTGTGTTTGTGTATATGTGTGTATCTGTGTTTGTGTATAAGTGTGTGTATCTGTGTTTGTGTATAAGTGTGTTTATCTGTGTTTGTGTATATGTGTGTGTATCTGTGTTAGACAGTGGAGGGCAGCATAGCCCAGAACGAACATAAGAATTAAGGCCCTTAGGAGTGAGCTGCTGGAAGTGGCAACAATGTTGCATTTGTGTGGGTGGGGATAGGGCTCACCTTTAAGAAGCCAAGCTACAGGCCCCAAATCCTCTTTCCAGCTTGTCTTCACAGCTTGCAGGATCACAGCATCTTCATTCTCTGGTTAAGCAGTCTGCTGCAGCATGGGCTGTTTTTTCAAAGTCTTCCAGAGCACCTGTGAAGAGTGATGTGTTGGAGGAGTTACTGATCGGAGTCCCACCATCTCCGGTGAGTCGTACCCCGATCTTTCCCCCCTTTTCTCTGTAATTTAATGGGGAAGTCAGGGAGGGATCTGGGTGCCCTATTGGTGTTTGACCTGGCACTCTCCAGTTAATAGATTATTTCCCAGGTAGGCCCATCTTCCCCCTCTCTCCCTCCCGGTCAGTTAGTGGTTGGGCCTGGGGGCCGGGTAACCTCTTCCCCCCCCTTAATCATTTCCACATACCCCTGATGCGCGTCTCTAGGGTGGATCGTTGGCTGGAGTGAGTGTGAGCATTCATACTTACCTCCGCCATCGGTTACGGTGTCCACGAAGCCCAGGCCTGCAGCGGTCGCGCTCTTGCAGGGCTTGTGGCGGCGGTCCCCCTTTAGCGGTCGCGACTTCCGGCGGTTCTTCCCCTCCTCCTGGTCGTCGGATGGCTTCGGGCGAGTCTTCGGCCATGCGGGCGGCGGCATCCATCATTGACGGCGTCTCTTCCGGTCTCGGCGCTTATTTCCCAGGTAGGCCCATCTTCCCCCTCTCTCCCTCCCGGTCAGTTAGTGGTTGGGCCTGGGGGCCGGGTAACCTCTTCCCCCCCCTTAATCATTTCCACATACCCCTGATGCGCGTCTCTAGGGTGGATCGTTGGCTGGAGTGAGTGTGAGCATTCATACTTACCTCCGCCATCGGTTACGGTGTCCACGAAGCCCAGGCCTGCAGCGGTCGCGCTCTTGCAGGGCTTGTGGCGGCGGTCCCCCTTTAGCGGTCGCGACTTCCGGCGGTTCTTCCCCTCCTCCTGGTCGTCGGATGGCTTCGGGCGAGTCTTCGGCCATGCGGGCGGCGGCATCCATCATTGACGGCGTCTCTTCCGGTCTCGGCGCTTCCGGTGACGTCACTTCCGGTGACGTCACTTCCGGAACCGCCATTTGAGATCCGGTAGCCAAGCGGGTGGGATCGTCTCCTCCTCCGGGGTCCCAGGTAAGAGAGGAGTGCCTGGGGGGGGGGACGAGGCCCGCTGGGGGGGGTGCGCAGCGAGGCTCAGTGGCTCTGCGCTCGCTGGCAGATAAATTGCTTGCAATGTCTGGGGAGTATGATGTGGAAAGCATGGGAGAATTTGCAGGCCAGAGGCTGTGGTTTCAGGCGCTGAGAAAGGGCATTTATGAGCAGGCCGCAGGCCTGACTGGGGGTTTCTTTGTTTATCAACAGATTGTTTAGATAGTCAGCCTTTTCTTTGCAGTCAGTCAGTGGCGCAAGGCCTGACTGTTAGTGGCCAATTGAGGCCTAGCAGGAATTACGCCGTGTTATGTTGCGGTGCATGAGAGGCCCATCACATAGGGCACGCAGGAGTTCACCTGGGGTACCCCCTCCCCTGTGGGATGCATTTGGGGTAACAATTAACGTTTCGGCCAGGAAGGGCCCAGATGTTTTTCTCTTAGTTTCTGCTCAGCATGGAGATAGCACAGAACAGGGCTTCTCTAGTCAGGTGTAGTGGCGAATGCAGTGTCTGCATCACAAGAGAGTGGCATGTCTGAGTGTATGGAACAGTGTGTGGCGCATTGCGCAATGTTCTGGGCGAGGGGGACTAGATTCTACTGTGGCTGGGGGGGTCCTTGTCCTCTCCCCGTGGTACTCCTCTCTTGCATTTCTCATTTCAGGCCAAGGAGGAGCACAGCCGGGAGTAACCTTCAATCTCCTTGGATCCTTTGCCGTGCAGCGCCCCTGGGAGCTGGAGAGCATGGAATCGCAAGAAGTGGTGTATCTCATTGAGCCACAGAATGCTTGGGTGCCAATGCAGTACAGTCCAGGTGTTCGTGGCAAGGAAGAGTACAGCGCCCCTCTTGGAACTGGTGAGACCATTTTATCTTTCGGGCATAGGGGCTTTAGTTCATCTTCGGATGATTTTGGGTCTGAGTGAGTGATAGGTCCCTGGGGTCGGAGGCTAAAGAGCAGAAGGGAATGTATAAAATTGATGACGTGGGTAGTCAAGGTGCGTAAGGCCATGGGTCCTCCCCCTCTCCCCTTGTTTCTCTCGCTAGAACCCTGTGTTCATTGCAGACACCTCCTGCGCAGCGGGGGGTGGCTGTCCCTGGGGCGACAGATGGACTTACAACGGCCATGTATGGGGACGAGCACAAGCAGCCCTCATTAAGCCTTCTCGAGCATCTGAAGTCCAAATTTGTTAGACGCATTCAAGAGGGTAAATATGGCATAGGTTTGAACTTCCGGCCAAGGTCTATCACCGGGAAGAAATGGCGGTGTTACATCGCTAAACTTCCCGATCGGGCTCTGAATATCCTCAAATATCAAGATGCCATCTAAACCGTTTGCGAGCGGTTTCGGGAACGGGCATAGCGGGATTATGGCGTCGCGTTCAGCGATAGATGGTTGGTAATCCCCTCCTAAATTTGGCGACGTAGATTTGTGGTTAGGGGCATAGTTCGGGCCCGAAAAAGCCTTTTTTGCCCGGGCAGGTCTCTGCTGGGTCCCCTGGCAATTGCGCACCTTAGCGCTCTCAGCGGCGTTCCACAGGTATTTCCTGCGCAGTTCCAGAATAAGCTCTGCCCCAAAGGGCCGGCGTGTGTTTTGCCACGTGAGTAAGCACCGCGGGGTGGCCACTCCAGTTGGAGTGTAACAGATCCCACGATGCAGGCCGGTCGCGAGAGCAGCCTAGTTCCAGTTTCAAACCTTTCACTGCCGGAAAGGGTGGCCACCCCACTGAGGGTAGCCGCAATTGGTAGCCGTAATTCGGATAGGAGGGTGGCTGCCTTGCTAGGCGGCGGCCTCCTTCAGGGATTCATTATCCCCTTCAGCTTCGCGGTATAGGGTTTACGAAATCGGCATACTAATTTCCTAGCGTTGCGAGGAAAAGAGGGACAAGGAGATTGCTGTGGGCCGCAGGGCTGGCTCATTTGTGGAGATTACGATTCGAGGATTGGTTCCTCTCTCCTCTTGGCGTTGTTCCTAAGAAGGAGCCGGGTAAGTCCCGGCTCATCCAGCACCTTACCTTCCCTAGAGGGAGGTCGGGCAGCAACGCTATTTCCCCTGAGCCAGTTCGGTTTACTACCAGTCCTTTGATGACGCGTTATCACTGGTATGGAGGGCAAACCTGGTTGTGGTATCAGCATTTCGGATGCTTCCCATTCATCCCTCCTCCTTACACTCTGGGATGTTGGCGTGAGGGCAAGTATTTCGTGGACAAAAGCTTGCCTATGAGCTGTTCTATATCATGTGCTCATTTTGAAGCCTTCAGAGCTTCTTGCACTGGGCCATCTCAGTGATTGCTGTTTTTGATGGCCGGCACATTGCCTGGACGATGTCCAGCTGTTTGGATATGCTGGATACGCTGTGTGTGCTTTCCTGATGAAAGTGATTCGATTTTTGCTGGCCAGAATGGGTGTCCCTCTGGCGGAGGGTTAGACCCAGTGCCTTTGCACGTGCCTTACCTTTTTGGGTATCAAGATTGACTCTTCGTTAATGCAGTGTCCTTTGCTACAAGATATGATTGCCCGTATGGTTGGTAAGGTTCGGGAAATCGGGTCCTTTGTTGGTTCCATGAAGGATCTCCAGACCATGTTGGTTCTTCTGAATTTCGCCGGTAGGATTATTCCTATAAGCAGAAATTTTATTTGGCGGCTCAGAGGGCGTTGTGCGGCGAGCGGTCACAAGCGAGTGAGTTTTGTGTAATGGCAGAAATGTCGATGACTTGGCAGTATGGGGACAATTCTGGAACCATTTTTTAATGAGATCTGCTCATGGTCGAAGTTTGTTCCTTCCAACATGGTAATTCAGTTGTTACTGATGCGGCAGGGTCTCACGGGTGGGGGGCCTTCTTGTCCGGTCACTGGAGTGCCGTCCCATGGCCTCGGTCATGGGTTCTGAGGGGCTTGTTAAGAAGTTTAGCCTGTTAGAGCTCCCCCCCCCCATTATTAGTGCCTTTGAGGTTTTGCGTGAGCAGCTAAGGGATCAGGAGGTTGTGTTCTGGATGGATAACAAGAGCGTCATGTTGCTGTTAACATGCTCTCGTGGGGATCTCCCACGGTAGTGCGGTACCCTAGCATGCTGGTGCTGAAGTGTCTGCACCCGGTGTACAGAATAGAATTGCTGATGCGCTCTTTCGTTTCAATGGAAAGCATTCTATGCGTTGGCTCCTCAGGCGAACATTAACGGAGTAGTTTGTTCCTATTATTTATGGCAGGTAGCGCCGGTGGGTGATCTTTGATTGCCATGATCTGTTCTTCGCTGGCCCTCTCTACTTGGAACGCTTAGGTGAAGCATTGGTCTAAATAGATCACCTTCTGTGATAAGACGAGTCGGCCATCTTGAGGTGTTGTCCAATGGGGTCTTTAGGGACGGATCAACGAGCTTAAAGGTAATGGGGTTTTTCTAGAGGGTAAGTCGGATCTCGGCTGACTGCCGTGTCCTTCTTCTGTAAATTTATGGCCTCTCGGCTCTTCAAGAACCTTCCTGGTCGGGCAGGTGTTGAGGGACTGGGGGGCGTATGGTGCCCAGAGCAAGGGATGTTAGGGAGCCCGTTACCATCAAGAGATTGGTTCCTGTGTTGAACCGTGCCTGTGGTGGGTTCTCATGATGACAAGGGTACCCGTTCTCCGCTGCCTTTGGGCTGGTTTTTTCACGGGGCACTTAGGGTGGTTCAAGCCCGGGGGTCTGTAGGCCTCCTCATGTCAAGAACGACGAGTCATCTGATCTAATTTTCCTCTCCAGATCAAAGACAGACCAAGAAGGGAAAGGAGGTGGACGTCTTAACCCTCCACGTGGGCTCATTTTGTTGCCCAGCCAGGTTGCTTAGGACCTATATGGACGTGATCCGGAGGGTCCATTACAATTTCTGGTTCACGAGGCCGGTTCCCTGTTGACCAGATTTCAATGCAGGAGAGGCCTGAGCTGGGCAGCATGGAAAGCGGGCCTTGACCCTAGGGTCATTGCCCCCACTCCTTCAGGGTTGGAGCGTCTACCCCTGCCGCGGGTTTGTGTTGGTCTGCCGACCACATTAGGGCGTTGGGGAGATGGAGGTCTAAGAGATCCATGTTGTATGTTAGGCCATTAACAATATGAATGTTTGTTTTCTCATGTTGCGATGTTCCCAGTTAACTGTTGTTTCTTTACAGGGCCAAGAGATGGTCCACTGAGACTGCTGATCGCGGGTCACTCCTACATTCACTGGGCGGAGCTGAGAGCGGTCGCGAGCCCTGACGGGCAACAACTGGGCCCCCCCCCCATTGGGTCACTGTTAGATGGCTAGGTCGTAGGGGTTTGAGTTGGAAGGATCTGCCTGGGTTGCTGCACGGGGCATTGCACAGGTGGGACAAACCCCAAGTTATGATCATTCACGCATGTGGTAGTGATATGGGGCTCCTGCCGTGCAAACTGCTCAGTGGGGTGATTCAGTCTGATTTGTACACTTTCCAGACATGGGTTCCAATGTTAAGGGGTGGTCCAATAGCATCCCCAGTATTGAGTGGCGCCATGTGCAGCCCACAGGGTGGCCTTTCAGGTCAGAAAGAAACTGAACAGGGAGGTTAGGATTTTGTCCTAGCGCAGTCAGTAGGGTTTGTTGTGGAACATGGGAACATCACAACGGCTGGGAGAAGCCTCTACAGGAGGGATGGGGTGCACCTCCCTCAGAGGGGCATCGACCTGTTCCTGGTTAATTTGAGGCGTGCTATATTATTATACCTATGTGGGTGGCGGCAAGAGCTGTGCCTGTGGGCTATCTCTTGTGGCGGTTTGTACCACGCCCCGGTTTGCCATTAGAGGTAGAGTGACGGCTGGCCCAGGGGGAGGGTAGTCTCTGCAGGCGCGCGCCTGCGGCACCTCCCCCCATTTGATGTTGCCGAGAACTCCCTAAGTCTGTGCGTGCAGCTAAGCTCCGCTTGTGTAGGCATTCACGGGCGTGGTCCAATTTCCTAGCGGGGGGTACTTACTCTCCTAGCTAGATTGCCGCCACCTGGTTTAAGGTTTGCTGAGTTGCTTCCAGCCGGTTCCTATGTTCTATAATAAATGCGGACCCTACGGGTCTTTATACCCACACCCTGTGTTTGTGTCATTATTCAAGTTATGTATTACCAAAGTCATTTATGGTAAAGTTAAGTTATAAGTTAAGTTATGTGTCAGTCAGTTTTATGACTGGTAAGTTATTACAGCAAGCCAGGAGGATAGGGCATTTAATTACTTAAGACAGTGGAGGGCAGCATAGCCCAGAACGAACATAAGAATTAAGGCCCTTAGGAGTGAGCTGCTGGAAGTGGCAACAATGTTGCATTTGTGTGGGTGGGGATAGGGCTCACCTTTAAGAAGCCAAGCTACAGGCCCCAAATCCTCTTTCCAGCTTGTCTTCACAGCTTCCCTCCCGCCCTCCCTTTCATTGGTAAGGCGGCAATCACTTAGGCTGGACATCACTAGGGTGTTTTTATCAGCAGGGTGTCTGAGGCAGGACGAGGGCTACGCGGCTCGCTTCCTTAAGCCCAAGGACGTTAATTTTTTGACTCCCCAGGTAGTGGCATGTACACGCGCCTAGTCACACCTGGTCCTACTGGTCTGGAGCTTTATAATATCACACCCTGGCTAGGCGGTTTGTACCACGCCCCGGTTTGCCATTAGAGGTAGAGTGACGGCTGGCCCAGGGGGAGGGTAGTCTCTGCAGGCGCGCGCCTGCGGCACCTCCCCCCATTTGATGTTGCCGAGAACTCCCTAAGTCTGTGCGTGCAGCTAAGCTCCGCTTGTGTAGGCATTCACGGGCGTGGTCCAATTTCCTAGCGGGGGGTACTTACTCTCCTAGCTAGATTGCCGCCACCTGGTTTAAGGTTTGCTGAGTTGCTTCCAGCCGGTTCCTATGTTCTATAATAAATGCGGACCCTACGGGTCTTTATACCCACACCCTGTGTTTGTGTCATTATTCAAGTTATGTATTACCAAAGTCATTTATGGTAAAGTTAAGTTATAAGTTAAGTTATGTGTCAGTCAGTTTTATGACTGGTAAGTTATTACAGCAAGCCAGGAGGATAGGGCATTTAATTACTTATGTGTTTAAGTGTGTGTATCTGTGTTTGTGTATATGTGTGTGTATCTGTGTTTGTGTATAAGTGTGTGTATCTGTGTTTGTGTATAAGTGTGTGTATCTGTGTTTGTGTATAAGTGTGTGTATCTGTGTTTGTGTATAAGTGTTTGTATCTGTGTGTGTATCTGTGTTTGTGTATAAGTGTGTGTATCTGTGTTTGTGTATAAGTGTGTGTATCTGTGTGTGTATAAGTTTGTTTATCTGTGTTTGTGTATATGTGTGTGTATCTGTGTTTGTGTATAAGTGTGTGTATCTGTGTGTGTATAAGTGTGTTTATCTGTGTTTGTGTATATGTGTGTGTATCTGTGTTTGTGTATAAGTGTGTGTATCTGTGTGTGTATAAGTGTGTTTATCTGTGTTTGTGTATATGTGTGTGTATCTGTGTTTGTGTATAAGTGTGTGTATCTGTGTGTGTGTATAAGTGTGTTTATCTGTGTTTGTGTATATGTGTGTGTATCTGTGTTTGTGTATATGTGTGTGTATCTGTGTTTGTGTATAAGTGTGTGTATCTGTGTTTGTGTATATGTGTGTGTATATGTGTTTGTGTATAAGTGTGTGTATCTGTGTGTGTATAAGTGTGTTTATCTGTGTTTGTGTATATGTGTGTGTATCTGTGTTTGTGTATATGTGTGTGTATCTGTGTTTGTGTATATGTGTGTGTATCTGTGTTTGTGTATAAGTGTGTGTATCTGTGTTTGTGTATATGTGTGTGTATCTGTGTTTGTGTATAAGTGTGTGTATCTGTGTTTGTGTATAAGTGTGTTTATCTGTGTTTGTGTATATGTGTGTGTATCTGTGTTTGTGTATAAGTGTGTGTATCTGTGTTTGTGTATAAGTGTGTTTATCTGTGTTTGTGTATATGTGTGTGTATCTGTGTTTGTGTATAAGTGTGTGTATCTGTGTTTGTGTATAAGTGTGTTTATCTGTGTTTGTGTATATGTGTGTGTATCTGTGTTTGTGTATAAGTGTGTTTATCTGTGTTTGTGTATATGTGTGTGTATCTGTGTTTGTGTATAAGTGTGTTTATCTGTGTTTGTGTATATGTGTGTGTATCTGTGTTTGTGTATAAGTGTGTTTATCTGTGTTTGTGTATATGTGTGTGTATCTGTGTTTGTGTATAAGTGTGTGTATCTGTGTTTGTGTATAAGTGTGTGTATCTGTGTTTGTGTATATGTGTGTGTATATGTGTTTGTGTATAAGTGTGTGTATCTGTGTGTGTATAAGTGTGTTTATCTGTGTTTGTGTATATGTGTGTGTATCTGTGTTTGTGTATAAGTGTGTGTATCTGTGTGTGTATAAGTGTGTTTATCTGTGTTTGTGTATATGTGTGTGTATCTGTGTTTGTGTATATGTGTGTGTATATCTGTGTTTGTGTATATGTGTGTGTATCTGTGTTTGTGTATATGTGTGTGTATCTGTGTTTGTGTATAAGTGTGTGTATCTGTGTTTGTGTATATGTGTGTGTATCTGTGTTTGTGTATAAGTGTGTGTATCTGTGTTTGTGTATAAGTGTGTTTATCTGTGTTTGTGTATATGTGTGTGTATCTGTGTTTGTGTATAAGTGTGTGTATCTGTGTTTGTGTATAAGTGTGTTTATCTGTGTTTGTGTATATGTGTGTGTATCTGTGTTTGTGTATAAGTGTGTGTATCTGTGTTTGTGTATAAGTGTGTGTATCTGTGTTTGTGTATATGTGTGTGTATCTGTGTTTGTGTATATGTGTGTGTATCTGTGTTTGTGTATATGTGTGTGTATCTGTGTTTGTGTATAAGTGTGTGTATCTGTGTTTGTGTATATGTGTGTGTATCTGTGTTTGTGTATAAGTGTGTGTATCTGTGTTTGTGTATATGTGTGTATCTGTGTTTGTGTATAAGTGTGTGTATCTGTGTTTGTGTATAAGTGTGTTTATCTGTGTTTGTGTATATGTGTGTGTATCTGTGTTTGTGTTTAAGTGTGTGTATCTGTGTTTGTGTATATGTGTGTGTATCTGTGTTTGTGTATAAGTGTGTGTATCTGTGTTTGTGTATAAGTGTGTGTATCTGTGTTTGTGTATATGTGTGTGTATCTGTGTTTGTGTATAAGTGTGTGTATCTGTGTTTGTGTATAAGTGTGTGTATCTGTGTTTGTGTATATGTGTGTATCTGTGTTTGTGTATAAGTGTGTGTATCTGTGTTTGTGTATAAGTGTGTGTATCTGTGTTTGTGTATAAGTGTGTGTATCTGTGTTTGTGTATATGTGTGTGTATCTGTGTTTGTGTATAAGTGTGTGTATCTGTGTGTGTATAAGTGTGTTTATCTGTGTTTGTGTATATGTGTGTGTATCTGTGTTTGTGTATATGTGTGTGTATATCTGTGTTTGTGTATATGTGTGTGTATCTGTGTTTGTGTATATGTGTGTGTATCTGTGTTTGTGTATAAGTGTGTGTATCTGTGTTTGTGTATATGTGTGTGTATCTGTGTTTGTGTATAAGTGTGTGTATCTGTGTGTGTATAAGTTTGTTTATCTGTGTTTGTGTATATGTGTGTGTATCTGTGTTTGTGTATAAGTGTGTGTATCTGTGTGTGTATAAGTTTGTTTATCTGTGTTTGTGTATATGTGTGTGTATCTGTGTTTGTGTATAAGTGTGTGTATCTGTGTGTGTATAAGTGTGTTTATCTGTGTTTGTGTATATGTGTGTGTATCTGTGTTTGTGTATAAGTGTGTGTATCTGTGTGTGTGTATAAGTGTGTTTATCTGTGTTTGTGTATATGTGTGTGTATCTGTGTTTGTGTATATGTGTGTGTATCTGTGTTTGTGTATAAGTGTGTGTATCTGTGTTTGTGTATATGTGTGTGTATATGTGTTTGTGTATAAGTGTGTGTATCTGTGTGTGTATAAGTGTGTTTATCTGTGTTTGTGTATATGTGTGTGTATCTGTGTTTGTGTATATGTGTGTGTATCTGTGTTTGTGTATATGTGTGTGTATCTGTGTTTGTGTATAAGTGTGTGTATCTGTGTTTGTGTATATGTGTGTGTATCTGTGTTTGTGTATAAGTGTGTGTATCTGTGTTTGTGTATAAGTGTGTTTATCTGTGTTTGTGTATATGTGTGTGTATCTGTGTTTGTGTATAAGTGTGTGTATCTGTGTTTGTGTATAAGTGTGTTTATCTGTGTTTGTGTATATGTGTGTGTATCTGTGTTTGTGTATAAGTGTGTGTATCTGTGTTTGTGTATAAGTGTGTTTATCTGTGTTTGTGTATATGTGTGTGTATCTGTGTTTGTGTATAAGTGTGTTTATCTGTGTTTGTGTATATGTGTGTGTATCTGTGTTTGTGTATAAGTGTGTTTATCTGTGTTTGTGTATATGTGTGTGTATCTGTGTTTGTGTATAAGTGTGTTTATCTGTGTTTGTGTATATGTGTGTGTATCTGTGTTTGTGTATAAGTGTGTGTATCTGTGTTTGTGTATAAGTGTGTGTATCTGTGTTTGTGTATATGTGTGTGTATATGTGTTTGTGTATAAGTGTGTGTATCTGTGTGTGTATAAGTGTGTTTATCTGTGTTTGTGTATATGTGTGTGTATCTGTGTTTGTGTATAAGTGTGTGTATCTGTGTGTGTATAAGTGTGTTTATCTGTGTTTGTGTATATGTGTGTGTATCTGTGTTTGTGTATATGTGTGTGTATATCTGTGTTTGTGTATATGTGTGTGTATCTGTGTTTGTGTATATGTGTGTGTATCTGTGTTTGTGTATAAGTGTGTGTATCTGTGTTTGTGTATATGTGTGTGTATCTGTGTTTGTGTATAAGTGTGTGTATCTGTGTTTGTGTATAAGTGTGTTTATCTGTGTTTGTGTATATGTGTGTGTATCTGTGTTTGTGTATAAGTGTGTGTATCTGTGTTTGTGTATAAGTGTGTTTATCTGTGTTTGTGTATATGTGTGTGTATCTGTGTTTGTGTATAAGTGTGTGTATCTGTGTTTGTGTATAAGTGTGTGTATCTGTGTTTGTGTATATGTGTGTGTATCTGTGTTTGTGTATATGTGTGTGTATCTGTGTTTGTGTATAAGTGTGTGTATCTGTGTTTGTGTATATGTGTGTGTATCTGTGTTTGTGTATAAGTGTGTGTATCTGTGTTTGTGTATATGTGTGTATCTGTGTTTGTGTATAAGTGTGTGTATCTGTGTTTGTGTATAAGTGTGTTTATCTGTGTTTGTGTATATGTGTGTGTATCTGTGTTTGTGTTTAAGTGTGTGTATCTGTGTTTGTGTATATGTGTGTGTATCTGTGTTTGTGTATAAGTGTGTGTATCTGTGTTTGTGTATAAGTGTGTGTATCTGTGTTTGTGTATATGTGTGTGTATCTGTGTTTGTGTATAAGTGTGTGTATCTGTGTTTGTGTATAAGTGTGTGTATCTGTGTTTGTGTATATGTGTGTATCTGTGTTTGTGTATAAGTGTGTGTATCTGTGTTTGTGTATAAGTGTGTGTATCTGTGTTTGTGTATAAGTGTGTGTATCTGTGTTTGTGTATATGTGTGTGTATCTGTGTTTGTGTATAAGTGTGTGTATCTGTGTTTGTGTATAAGTGTGTGTATCTGTGTTTGTGTATAAGTGTGTGTATCTGTGTTTGTGTTACATTCTTGCAAAACTGCTGCCATATAGTGCTCCAGACACCTGCTTTTCAATAAAACATACTAAGAGAATGAAGAAAATTTGACAACAGAAGTAAATTAGAAAGTTGTTAAATCTGTGCTATCTAAATAAAGAATTGTATTACATGTCCCTTTAAGGCTTAAAACACATAAAACAAAATACAGTAAACCTTATGGTCAGGTGCTTTAAAAGGAAGACACTGCCTATTCTCCTTAAGCATAAATAAACCGTTCTTGCTCTGCATCATATGGCACTGACCTCTGACAGAGGAAAAAGAAAGAATGATTTTCTTCTGAGGTCTAAGTATGTTATTGCAGCAAACGTTCTATAACATAAAACCCTATACAAACAGGGGCACATCTGCTTGACAGATCCTAACAGTTCTCAGAACTACCATTTCAGGTTTAGCAGCAGCCAGTTCTAAGAATTTCATTAAACGATTGCTCACAGTGCTGGGGATTAAGTTACTCCTCCAGCAAAAACCTTAAAGGTGCAACCCCATGATTACAATTTTGCATTTTTTTTTTAAAAGAAGATAACCTTGTCTATTACTAAAGCCAAGATTTATAGAAGGGTATAATTCTTTAAAGCCTTAACTCCTTTTACACTGACTGAATTTTATAGTGTATTAGATATTTAAATGTATCTAAAACATCAATGACAAATAGAAATGTAGATAGACTGTAGCAGCTTATGAGATTGTGACGTGTAGTTGGCTTCTACAATGTCTGGGTATATAGAGTGGGGTTTTCTTTCCCTTTTACTCCCCACCATAAACCAGTTATTGTAAATACCATAAAAACAAAAAGATAATTTCCTCTCTATTGTCACTTAGACTGCCAGGTATATTCAGTTTCTTTCCAGACTCCAGATTAGATCTGCCTACAACACGAAACTCAGATTCCTCAGAGGCCTCTGTTTTACACAGAGATATACATTTTTTTGTTAAATGAATCTCTGTCAGGGACTAAGCTCATAATGTCATTAAGACATGGATACGACTACATATTTCCATTGTGGAATGTTACCATATGTCAAAACTTCCATTATGTAATGGAATAGAACAGACCTATTTGATTTAATGATATACTGTACATTGTGTTGCTGCATACATAAGGTGAGACATTGCTGTATTCAAGAAAAAAGAGTCAGACCTCTGGTTAATTTTCCAAAAACCCTACAATTGGCCCCAGAATAAAGAATATTCTTTTTTTTTATTAAATAAAAAAAGACAATATGCAGTTATGAGGGGTTAAAGTTGGCGGCTGTGAGGTTAGAAAAGAAATGGCACTGAAAAAACATAATTTATGTAAGAACTTACCTGATCAATTAATTTCTTTCATATTGCCAAGAGTCCATGAGCTAGTGACGTATGGGATATACAATCCTACCAGGAGGGGCAAAGTTTCCCAAACCTCAAAATACCTATACATACACCCCTCACCCCACCCAGAATTCAGTTTAATGAATAGCCAAGTAGTGGGTGATAAAGAAAGGAGTAAAAAGCATCAACAAAGGAATTTGGAAGTAATTGTGCTTTATACAAAAAATCATAACCACCATAAAAAGGGTGGGTCTCATGGACTCTTGCCAATATGAAAGAAATGAATTTATCAGGTAAGTTCTTACATAAATTATGTTTTCTTTCATGTAATTGGCAAGAGTCTATGAGCTAGTGACGTATGGGATAGTAATACCCAAGATGTGGAACTCCACAGAAGAGTCACTAGAGAGGGAGGGATAAAATAATAACAGCCATTTTCCGCTGAAAAAAATTAATCCACAACCCAAATTATAAGTTTTTTTTCATAATGAAAAGAAAAAAATTAAACATAAGCAGAGGAATTAAACTGAAACAGCTGTCTGAAAAACTGTTCTACCAAAAACTGTTTCCAAAGAAGCAAATACATCATAACGGTAGAATTTAGTAAATGTATGCAAAGAAGACCAAGTGGCTGCTTTGCAAATCTGATCAACTGAAGCTTCATTTTTAAAAGCCCACGAAGTGGATACTGATCTAGTAGAATGAGCTGTAATTCTCTGAGGCGGGGCCTGACCCGACTCCAAATAAGCCTGATGAATCAAAAGCTTTAACCAAGATGCCAAGGAAATTTGCAGACGCCTTCTGACCTTTCCTAGAACCAGAAAAGATAACAAATAGACTAGAAGTCTTCCTGAAATCTTTAGTAGCTTCAACATAATATTTCAAAGCTCTTACCACATCCAAAGAATGTAAGGATCTCTCCAAAAAATTCTTAGGATTAGGACACAAAGAAGGGACAACAATTTCGCTATTAATGTTGTTAGAATTCACAACCTTAGGTAGAAATTTAAATGAAGTCTGCAAAACTGCCTTATCCTGATGGAAAATCAGAAAAGGCGATTCAAAAGAAAGAGCAGATAATTCGGAAACTCTTCTAGCAGAAGAGATGACTAAAAGGAACAACACTTTCCAAGAAATTAGTTTAATGTCCAAAGATCGCATAGGCTCAAATGGAGGAGCCTTTAAAGCCTTCAAAACCAAATTAAGACTCCAAGGAGGAGAGATTGATTTAATGACAGGCTTGATACGGGCGGATGATCTTGGAAATCACTCTTGGAAGAAGAAACAGAGGCGGGAAGATATAAGCAGGTTGGTAACACAGAGGAACTGCTAACACATCCACAGCTTCTGAGCTCCTCATTTTCCCTCCTTCTTCCAAAATCTCCACCCCCAATATCTCTATAACTGTCGACAACTCCATCATTACCCCTACCCTGCATGCCCGATATCTCGGGGTCACATTTGACTCAGATCTTTCCTTCACTCCTCACATTCAGTCCCTGGCTAAAGCCTGCCGCTTCCACCTTAAAAACATCTCTAAAATTAGACACTTCCTTACACAAGACACAACTAAGATTTTAATCCACTCTCTCATTCTTTCCCGCCTTGATTACTGCAACTCTGTCCTCTTTGGTCTCCCCATCTGCCGCCTAGCTCCTTTACAATCCATAATGAATGCCTCTGCCAGACTCATCTTCCTTACACGTCGCTCTTCATCTGCTGCGCCTCTCTGCCAATCCCTTCACTGGCTTCCTCTTTCCTCTAGGATCAAACACAAAACTCTCACTCTTACATACAAAGCCCTCAACTGCACTGCTCCCCCCTACATCTCAGACCTTGTCTCCAGATACTCTCCCTCCCGTCCTCTTCGCTCTACTCATGACCTCCTACTCTCCTCCTCTCTTGTCACCTCATCACACTCCCGTTTATAGGACTTCTCCAGACTGGCTCCCATCTTGTGGAACTCTCTGCCTCGCTCCACAAGACTCTCTTCTAGTTTTAAAAGCTTCAAGTGCTCCCTAAAGACACTACTGTTCAGGGACGCATACAACCTACACTAACCTTTCCTAATACCAGTTCCTCTCCTCCACTGCAATCCCCTGAACCCCCTTAGCATGTAAGCCAAAAGTCCAGCTGTTTGTAGATCACATTCTTAAGAGCTGAGTACAACAGTGCAACTCTTGGCAGGGCCCTCTACCCTATAATTGTTTTGTTGTACTCCCCCTTTGTTTATAGCGCTGCGGAATCTGTTGGCGCTCTACAAATAACCGATAATAATAATTCTGCCTGAGGATCCCTGGACTTGGATAGGTACCTGGGTAGTCTCTTGTTTAGATGAGAAGCCTGTACAAAACAGTGAATATCAGGAAGCTTAGCAATCTTTCTGTGAAATAAAACAGAAAGAGCAGATATTTGTCCCTTCAAGGACCTTGCAGACAAACCCTTATCCAAACCATCCTGAAGAAACTGTAAAATTCTAGAAATTCTAAAAGAATGCCAGGAGAATTTATGAGAAGAACACCATGAAATATAAGTCTTCCAAACTCGATAATCTTCCTAGAAACAGATTTACTAGCCTGTAACATAGTATTAATCACTGAGTCAGAGAGACATATATAACTAAGCACTAGGTGTTCAATTTCCATATTCCAAATTTAATGATTTGAGATCCTGATGGAAAAACGGACCTTGAGACAGAAGGTCTGGCCTTAATGGAAGTGGCCAAGGTTGGCAACTGGACATCTGAACAAGATCCGCATACCAAAACCTGTGAGGCCATGCAAACGATTGTTCCATGATGATCTTGGAAATCACTCTTGAAAGAAGAAACAGTGGCGGGAAGATATAAGCAGGTTGGTAACACCAAGGAACTGCTAACGCATCCACTGCTTCTGCCTGAGGATCCCTGGACTTGGATAGGTTCCTGGGTAGTCTCTTGTTTAGATGAGAAGCCATCAGATCTATTTCTGGAAGACCCCACATCTGAACAATCTGAGAAAACACATCTGGATGGAACGACCACTCCCCCGGATGTAAAGTCTGACGGCTGAGATAATTCGCTTCCCAATTGTCTATACATGGGATATGAACCCCAGAAATAAGACAGGAGCTGGATTCCACCCAAGAAAGTATCCGAGATACTTCTTTCATAGCTTGGAGACTGTGAGTCCCACCCTGATGATTTACATATGCCACCGTTGTGATATTGTCTGTCTGAAAACAAATGAACGGTTCTCTCTTCAACAGAGGCCAAACCTGAAGAGCCCTGAAAATAGCACGGAGTTCTAAAATATTGATTGGTAACCTCGCCTCTTGAGATTTCCAAACCCCTTGTGCTGTCAGAGATCCCCAGACCGCTCCCCAATCTGAAAGACTTGCATCTGTTGTGATCACAGTCCAGGTTTGACGAACAAAAGAGGCCCTTTGAACTATACGATGGTGATCTAACCACCAAGTCAGAGAGAGTTGAACATTGGGATTTAAGAATAGTAATTGTGATATCTTTGTATAATCCCTGCACCATTGGTTCAGCATACAAAGCTGGAGAGGTCTCATATGAAAACGAGCAAAGGGGATTGCGTCCGATGCTGCAGTAATGAGACCTAAAACTTCCATGCACATAGCTACTGAAGGGAATGATTGAGACTGAAGGTTCCGACAAGCTGAAACCAATTTTATTCGTCTCTTGTCTGTTAGAAACAGAGTCATGGACACTGAATCTATCTGAAAACCTAAAAAGATGACCCTTGTCTGAGGAATCAAGGAACTTTTTGGTAAATTGATCCTCCAACCATGTCTTTGAAGAAACAACACTAGCTGATTCATGTGAGATTCTGCAGAATGTAAAGACTGAACTAGTACCAAGATATCGTCCAAATAAAGAAACACTGCAATACCCCGTTCTCTGATTACAGAGAGTAGGGCACCGAGAACCTTTGAAAAGATTCTTGGAGCTGTTGCTAGGTCAAATGGAAGAGCGACAAATTGGTAATGCTTGTCTAGAAAAGAGAATCTCAGAAACTGATAATGATCTGGATGAATCTGAATATGAAGATATGCATCCTGTAAGTCTATTGTGGACATATAATGCTCTTGCTGAACAAAAGGCAGAATAGTCCTTATAGTAACCATTTTGAAAGTTGGCACTCTTACATAACGATTCAAAATTTTTAGATCCAGAACTGGCCTGAAGGAATTTTCTTTCTTTGGGACAATGAATAGATTTGAATAAAACCCCAGAAACGGAACTGGTATGATTACCTCTGAAAACTCCAAGTCCGAAACACACTTCAGAAAAGCCTGAGCCTTTACTGGATTTGCTGGGATGCGTGAGAGAAAAAATCTTCTTACAGGAGGTCTTACTCTGTGATATAAATATTTTTATAATGTTTTTTATGTTTCTTATATTTTTTACTATGTGTAACAAGTGTAAATCTATCTCCTTCAATTGGAGAACAGATGGCACAAACATTTTTTGTATTTAAACCGCTTATGTAGCGGAACTGATTATAACCTTTTGTTTTAATCCTAAAAGCTCTTGAAAAAGATGGCATAGTCCGTTGAAACTCATTGAGCAAAATAAAGATGCACTTTCTATGTTTGAAAAGAAAGAAGCTATCGTTTTCTTTTTAAAAAAGGAGCCAATCTTTTTGCTTTTATCCTGTGAGTATCTTCCATTTAAAAATATACACGGTTTTCTGGTAAACAACACGATTATACAATTCCTCTGTAGTGACACAGGAGTAACACGCACCTGAAAATACCTTGTGAAATTGAACTCCAACACCTTTTGTGGACAAGCGCCCCCCTAAACTACATGCAAATTTCGGAATGGTCTTTGGAGAGACGTTTGAATGGTAGCAGCTCAGAGGGGAGCATTTAACCATATTTTTTCCTATAAACGCTAACCATCTGTTTGTTTTTGTTTGTATTTCTTTGAATTGTATTTTTAAACATTTGGCCTACTATTTGCAGAAAGGAAGTGAAATCAGCTTAAAGGAACAGTCTACTCCAGAATTGTTATTGTTTTAAAAAAAAATAGAAAGACTTCCGGTGGGAGGAGCTACAGTGTGGACGCACTCACACAGAGCTCCGTGCTCAATTCTAAAAAAAATACTCTTTTGCAATCCCACACTGGCTCCCAAGCTCTTCCTTGGCTAAAGCAAGATCTGAATTAGCCTGGAGGCATTGTGCATAGCCGATGCAGTGACTTGTGAGGTCGGTACATCTTTCGCCTCACCACCGGAGACATCGCTAACAGCTGGCCGCCATCTTGGCTCCCCTCGTGGAGCGTGTACACTCCGCTGACCAGACTGTCCCCTGCTCTCACGGAGCCATACGCCTCCACACTGACAACCGGGAACGGCTCCTAACTGATACTGAGGCCGGTAAAGACGGAGGAACTTCCTACACAAGCAGCCGGGGACACTCGCAGCTGGGGGAACCTGCGCCATCACCTACAGACTGCTCCTCAAGTAAGCCGCGGTTCGCACCCGCTACTACCGGACCATTTTGCAAACGCAGGAGATTATCAGACACAACCCTGCTGGAGTTCTAGGACTCGTGAGTATGCCCAAAGGGAATGGGATTACTGCTTAGAATATACAACTTGCAGACCCCGGCAGGCCTTCATACTCATTCAACCTGCAGCCTCATAATGAACTAAATCGAAAGGGACCACTGGGAGAACTTTGAGCCTAGAATACAGTAAGAGAGTACATAACCCACTTCATCAGGCCTGGTTGTACTGTCTCTAGGGACCATATTTACCTGGTATCTTTAACTAAAAACAAAAATCCTTACAGACCCCTGTGTGAAGCACACACCCTCCATTGCCATTGGGACTATAATATCAAAGTATAGGGACCCGGTCTGGGTCTAGATAGTATCTCTCCTCCCCCTTTCCCGCTCCATAGCTGGGAGCGGGTCATATCCTCTCTCCTTTCTCCGACAGAGCCCAGTGGTGGCATACTCCCTGAGGAGAGATACGCGGAGACATAACATCTTATCACCCTCCCCTTGGCTCACACCCCCTTCTCTATGGACAGATTTCTAACAACCCCAAAAATGTCGAGCAGAAACAAATCCCAACAAGATAAAAGACACAAACAACCCCCGGATGCCCAGCAGCCAAGCTCTCCAACAAAACCTGCCCAAGTTCGAGAATCTGAAAACTCTAACATGGAGGAACAACAGATGAGCTCTTTGCTACTGTCCAAACTCGAAATTCTCCAAAGGGGAATGGACAACTTAACCTCAGAAGTTAAGCAATTCAATTCCAGGCTGACGGGGGCAGAGCAGAGAATCTCTGACCTAGAAGATAACCACCATACTTCCTCTATTCAAGTCAAAAAGCTACTGCGACAAAATTAATATCTGCACCAAAAGCTGGATGACTTGGAAAACCGCCCACGCAGGAACAATATCCGGCTGGTGGGACTCCCAGAATCTGTCCGCCCTTCAGAGCTACTATACTTTGCAGAGAACTCACTCCCTAATCTTCTAGGCATCTCAGCTGATCAGATACCAATGAAGGTGGAGAGAGCCCACCGCATTGGAGGCTTCAGGCCACCTGAAGACGGGAAGAAACCCTCTCCTAGAGGGGTAATGATTAAATACCTTAACTTCCAATCTAAGATCCAGCTTCTCCAAGCGTATAGGAAGGTAGAAATGTTGCTATATGATGAAAAACGGATTTATATCTTTCAAGACTACTCAGTGGAAGTTGCTAAGAAGCGAAAAGACTTTGCTCCGATTTGTAGCTCTCTGCACAAGGACAAACGCCAAGTTATTCTTCTTTTTCCTGCACGCCTCAAGCTCCGCACCTCAAAAGGATTCAAACTATTCGACTCTCCTAGAGAGGCACAGGATTACCTGGATCAAGAAAGGAACTCTCCCACTACTCTTTCCCCGGGGAGCAGGGACTCTCCTGGCTGACATAGACAAACCAGCCGATGACCCTAAGGGTCGGACATGCAAAATGTTACTGAGGTGGTGAACTTACGCCTCAGATTTCTTTCTATAAGACTCAAGAAGATATCTCAATGGATAGGTATCGTATGAAAGTGTTCAGGAATGTTGATGTCCTGGTTGTTATATGTAAATATGTTATATTTTTGCTATGTGTAATAAGTAATTGGAAACTGTATAATGTGTGCCTTACTTTTCAGAGAAATGTCCAGTTAACTAGGCAGCATAGAGTAATGTTCGAGACTGTCAATATCAGGAATATACAGTATGTCACTCAACCTGCAGAGATTATGGCAATAATTGCAATTGTTTATGTATATGTGAGATATGAGATGCCCTGTTCTTTGATGCAATATGTTTTAGATCTTTCTTTGTATACTGCTATGCAAGACCGCTACTTATGTCCCCCCATGCCCCCCTTCAATGGTGAAATTTGATAGGTCAAACATGCGCTACCCTGCTAATTTAGCCAAGCACAGATCGCAGGTAGAGACACGCGCTGCGCTTGTAACTTCCTACCCCCCCTTTGTCTTTAAATGACGATAAAAATATGCTCCTGGAATGTGGGAGGGATTAACTCCCCCATTAAGAGAAAAACTGTTTTGACGTATCTTAAAAAAACGCAGGCCCATATTATGTTTCTACAAGAGACACACCTTACCGCCTCTGAACATGAAAAACTCAAAGCCAAATGGATCGCGGAGATCCTCTGTGCCCCATACAATAGCTCCAGTAGAGGAGTGGCGATCCTCATACGCAAAGATCTAGACTACCAATTAGGGTCGATAGTACGGGATCCTGAGGGGAGATTTATCATTGTCAGGCTGAAATGGCAGGAGGATTGGTACACCCTCTGCAATGTATATGGCCCTAACCATAGAGCGCCTGCGTTTTGGAAATCTATAACTAACTCTCTAGCCCAACACCTGGACACCAAAATCATTATGGCAGGAGATTTCAATTTGACGCCCAATCCCATTCTCGACAGATTCAGAGACCCTACCGCTACTCTCCAATCTAGGGACCATAGACCCATGACAACTTTCCCGACCAAGGTCTTTAGGGCCTTGTATGACTCTCTGGGACTACAAGACATCTGGAGGAGACGGAACCCTGTGGGTAAAGACTACACTTGCGCGTCGAGGGCACACAACTCACTCTCTCGCATTGATCTCTTTCTAACTTCTAGCTCTCTGGAACTTTTAGTCACAGAAGCCAAAATAGCTAATTTGACTATCTCAGATCACGCTCCAATCTCTCTGACTATTACCCACTCTCCCCAACCTACTAATAAAAGGGTGTTTAGATTTCCAACCTACCTCATAAAATCTCCTGACTTTATAATGTTCCTAAGGAGACAATGGGACGATTACATGAACAATAACCGGACACATCTCTCCTCCCCGACTCTTTTTTGGGAAACAGCCAAAGCGGTCCTGAGGGGCGACATAATTGCTTATCTCTCTAAACAGAAACGCCTCCAGAGTGGCAGGGAAGAACATTATAACACTCAGCTGACCAACACATATGCCCAATATTGTCGGTCCCCCACCTCACACAACAGAACCGCCTATTTCACGGCTAAAAGGGAAAGAGACGCTTTCATGCTACAAAACACCATACACAGGGAAAACAAAAACCAGGGCCTATTTCTGCGCCATGGTAATAGAGCTGGAAAGTTCCTAGCTTCCTTGGTTAAAATTAAACAAGCTAACAGAGGAGTTCCAGCTATTAACAGCCAGGGCCAGTTAACCAATGATAGATCTATGATAGTGACGGAATTTACAAATTACTATACTAACTTGTATCAATCACAGCCACCTCACGACACTGCACATCAACAGTTCTGGAAAGACTTAACTCTACCCACAATCACGGAGGAACAGCTAGATAATCTTAATGCCCCGATCTCTCCTGAAGAGGTCACCCAGACTATTAAATCTCTCGCTTTGGGAAAGACACCTGGCCCAGACGGGCTACCCATCGAATTTTATAGGATGCTCTCTGACCAAACTACCCCGATCCTTACCACCTTATTTGACCACTTCTTTACAGAACATACCGTCCCTCCTGCCAGCTTCTCTGCAGCTAATATTACAGTCATCCATAAAGCGGGCAAAGACCCCACACTCCCAGCATCATATAGACCCATATCCCTTTTAAATGTTGATTACAAGTTACTCACCAAGCTCTTAGCGAACCGACTAAAACATGTACTCCCCCACGTCCTCCACCCGGACCAAACAGGTTTCACCCCTACCCGCTCATCGGTCACAAACATTCGCAAAGTCCTTCATGCAATATCTCACCACTGGCAGGCTAGACAACAGGGAACCCTCTCATCTCTCCCGGAGGCCTTCCTGCTGTCACTTGACGCAGAGAAGGCCTTCGATCGTGTGGAGTGGTCACATCTCTTCCATTCTATGAGGGCTTTTGGTATATCAGGACACTTCACAACTTTCCTCACTAACATATACTCCCACCCGGTTGCATATCTCTTGATAAACAATCTATATTCTCCCCCAATTCCTCTTCATAGGGGAACACGACAGGGCTGCCCTCTCTCCCCGCTGCTCTTCAACTTGGCTTTAGAGCCCCTGGCAGTGCACCTGAGAGATATCTTCCCAGGAATACAACTGGCATCTCATAAGCTTCAAATCGCCCTCTATGCAGATGACATGTTACTTTTTGTTTCCAACCCTCAGACACACATCCCATCTATTCTGAATGCCATTGAGCTGTTTGGACGGTTCTCAGGGTATAAAATAAATGTTTCGAAGTCTGAAATCCTATGGTTACACCGGAGATCTGACCACGTCCCTGAGATATACCCCTTTAGACCGGTAGAGAACCACTTAACTTACTTAGGCATACATATTTCAGCAAACCCGCAGCATTGGTATTCTCACAATATAACCCCGCTCGTCCACCAAATCAAAACAGAGCTAGTGGCATGGCAAAACTTGCCGCTATCCCTCATGGGTAGAGTCCACATTGTCAAGATGATGACCCTTCCCAAAATTCTATATCCCATGCAAATGCTCCCATTATTACTCACACGGAGAGATGTGGCCTTCTTAAATGCTACAATCAGAACCTTTCTATGGAAAGGGGGTAAGCCACGTATTGGAGCACATAAACTCTATCTCCCTTACTCGCATGGGGGACTGGGGTTGCCGAACCTAGTATATTACAACTGGGCCTCCTTGGCAAAGTTGCCATTAGACTGGGCACTAAACACCCAGCATTTCTCTAGCACTCACTTAGAAGAAGCTTCCTTACCTCAAATATCTCCTGCTTTCCTCCCACATGCCACCCTATCAGAGCTCCCTGCGAGTATAGTTACTCACCCGATGTTTAGAGATGTGCTCCTTGGGTGGAGATCCTTAACCAAAACCCTTGGGTGGGACCCCACCCACACCAAATACCTTCCCTTGACAGGTAATCTGCGATTACACCCTGGTACGCTATACCCTGTTTTCCAGACGTGGAAAGCTCTGGGTGTTGACAATCTAGATAAAATGTTAGATCACTCAGCTAAGACAGTCTTGCCCTTTGACGAGTTATGCAGAAAGTTCTTAATCCCCTACACCAATAGATTTGCCTACTTTCAGGCCAGACAATATATCAATCACATTTTACAACACTACGAGACATTCTGGGCCACCCCTCCGCTAGCGCGTACCATAGCGCAGTTTCGAGCTCATAATTACACTATTTCCTCAATCTACACTGCACTTATAAACTCAAAAGCAGCCACGACCCTGTCTCACCTTTTAGACAACTGGCGTAAAAATAATAAAAGTTTAATTTTGACTAGACTGTCTCTTTAAGTGGGTAGGCATTAGAGGTCTTCTCAAGTCAGGGGTGTAGAGTCAGCGGCTTCACCAGGATGTTGATAATGTTGTGTGGCATGGTTTCCAACTTTCTTTTCTAAGGCTCCAAATAAAATATGCGTTCATTTTAGGTGCAAGAGATTGTCCTAGCTTATTCATATTTTCGAATATGGATGCCTTTTTAGAAGCCATTAGTAAAACTGTAGAGAGGAAATCTAGGATTTACTCTAAGACATGCTGGAGGGAAAGTTAGATCAAAAGGAGCATGTAGAGAGTAGTTGCCCTTCCAGATAGTAATAATAGTAGAAGACTGTGTATAAAGTATACGGTAGGGCTTATACTCAGAGTAAGGGCACTTTAACGGCAGACTAATGTAAAGACCGCTTAGATCTTGCAAACAAAGAGTAATGCTTAAAAAGCTATGAATATAAGAAGAGTCCTCTAAGTTCTAAATTTAGATGCTAGTACAACAAAAGGATTAATGCCGTTAATTTCACTTTCAAGCAGGTATCTAGAGGAGCAGAGTGTTCCATAGAGCTACAATGGAGATCAGGGACTAATGCCTGGGTAACCAGTGAGTGAGATTGCTCTTCATTCACTGGGCAGATATATATGTAGTTGCAGATGGTTAACTGTTATTGACCGATTGGGTGAGCTCTAACATTTGTTGATATAAGGCTCAATTTAATGCAAGCAGTATGCTAAGCACACCATTGTGGGAAAAAACATTTGTATGTTATGGTGCAAGTTTCATGTACAGGCCTCATGGGACTCGCTGTATTGGTGACCCAGGCACACGGCACTCAACCTCAGCTGGAACTCATTGTGTCTTGCCAACGTAGCTTCTAGCTATGAAGTCGGATTTTGCTGAGGTGTTGGTGTCCAGCCAAAATATGCAGTCAGTTCTGCAGAGTGCCAGAGGCTGGAGCTTCACATTTAGGAAATAATGCTGTTTGGTGGTCGGCTTAGCCCCCCTGCACTTTGTTTTTTTTTATTTGATTATTTTCCTAAACTGTCAATGCTGTTCTCCTACATATCCATTCCTTATTGCCCAGGATGCTCTGCTAGAATTAACTTGTTTTAATAAGATCTTTTGCTATTTCTAGTTAATTATGCAAGTTAGTTTTCGTCTGGATACCAAACCAAACTTTTAGCAAGGTATATTTTCCTTTGGTATTTAGAAGGATTAATTTATTGTTACTTTCTAGTACTTATTTGTTCTTTTAATTTGTAGGTGCTTATTAAAGTATTAGAGAGAGTTCAGCAACTAAGTTTGGTCTCATTGCTCTCAGTCTTACCCATAATCCCTCCTTGGTTACTGTGCCCTCTCGTGGCTCTCTTCCTACCTGTCAAACCGTACCTTTAGTGTAGCCTTCTCTGGGGCCTCCTCTGCCCCGTCACCACTTTCTGTCGGAGTACCGCAAGGCTCTGTCCTCGGTCCCCTTCTCTTCTCAATCTACACGTCATCACTAGGTTCCCTAATAAAGTCCCACGGTTTACAATATCATTTGTATGCCGATGACACCCAAATCTACTTCTCTGCACCAGACCTTTCTCCTTCCTTGGTAACCCGTGTCACTAACTGTCTTTCTCACATCTCCAACTGGATGTCCTCTCACTACCTCAAGCTAAATCTCTCCAAAACTGAGCTCCTTATTTTCCCCCCTTCTTCTAAACTCTCCACCCCCAATCTCTCTATAACTGTCGACAACTCCATCACTACCCCTACCCTGCATGCCCGATGTCTCGGGGTCACATTTGACTCAGATCTTTCTTTCACTCCTCACATTCAGTCATTGGCTAAAGCCTGCCGCTTCCACCTTAAAAAGTCTCTAAAATTATACACTTCCTTACACAAGACACAACTAAGATTTTAATTCACTCTCTCATTCTCTCCCGCCTCGATTACTGCAACTCTGTCCTCTATGGTCTCGACACCTATCGCCTAGCTCCTTTACAATCCATAATGAATGCCTCTGCCAGACTCATCTTCTTTACACGTCGCTCTTCATCTGCTGCACCTCTCTGCCTATCTCTTCACTGGCTTCCTCTTGCCTCTAGGATCAAACACAATATTCTCATTCTGACATACAAAGCCCTCAACTGCACTGCTCCCCCCTATATCTCAGACCTTGTCTCCAGATACTCTCCCTCCCGTCCCCTTCACTCTGCTCACGACCTCCTACTCTCCTCCTCTCTTGTCACCTCATCACACTCCCGTTTACAGGACTTCTCCAGACTGGATCCCATCTTGTGGAACTCTCTGCCTCGCTCCACAAGACTCTCTTCTAGTTTTAAAAGTTTCAAGCGCTCCTTAAAGACTCTACTGTTCAGGGATGCATACAACCTATGCTAACCTTTCTTTATACCAGTTCCTCTCCTCCATTGCTATCCCCTGAACCCACTTAGCATGTAAGCCTATGAGTCCAGCTGTTTGTTGATCACCTTCTCAAGAGCTGACTACAACAGTGCAACTCTTGGCAGGGCCCTATACCCATTTGATCCCTATAATTGTTTTGTTGTACTCCGCCTTTGTTAATAGCGCTGCGGAATCTGTTGGCGCTCTACAAATAACCAATAATAATAATAATAACCAGCATACAAGACTTGACAGGCAAACTAATGAAAAAGGGTGATAAAAGGCAGACACTTAGGGGCCTATCTATTAAGCTCCGAATGGAGCTTGATGCCCCGTGTTTCTGGCGAGCCTGCAGGCTCGCCAGAAACAGCAGTTATGAAGCAGCAGTCACAAAGACCACTACTCCATAACCTGTCCGCCTGCTCTGAGCAGGCGGACAGACATCGCCACAATTCAAACCGATCGAGTACGATCGGGTTGATTGACACCTCCCTGCTGGCTTGGCCACAAGTCTGCAGGGGGCGGCATTGCACCAGCAGCTCTTGTGAGCTGCTGGTGCAATGCTGAATATGGAGAGCGTATTGCTCTCCGTATTCAGCGAGGTCTGGCGGACCTGATCTGCACTGTCGATCAGGTCCGCCAGACTTTGGTAAATAGTAGGATTAGGCAATCATGAGTTTAGATATTTTGGAGTTTGATTAACCCCTTAATGACCGGACCATTTTTCAATTTTCTTACCCTTAATGACAATGGCTATTTTTACATTTCTGCAGTGTTTGTGTTTAGCTGTAATTTTCCTCTTACTCATTTACTGTACCCACACATATTATATACCGTTTTTCTCGCCATTAAATGGACTTTCTAAAGATACTATTATTTTCATCATATCTTATAATTTACTAAAAAAAAATAATAAAATATGAGGAAAAAATGGAAAAAAACACACTTTTTCTAACTTTGACCCCCAAAATCTGTTACACATCTACAATCACCAAAAAACACCCATGCTAAATAGTTTCTAAATTTTGTCCTGAGTTTAGAAATACCCAATGTTTACATGTTCTTAGCTTTTTTTGCAAGTTATAGGGCCATAAATACAAGTAGCACTTCGCTATTTCCAAACCACTTTTTTTCAAAATTAGCGCTAGTTACATTGGAACCCTGATATCTGTCAGGAATACCTGAATATCCCTTGACATGTATATATTTTTTGTTAGAAGACAACCCAAAGTATTGATCTAGGCACATTTTGGTATATTTTATTCCACCATTTCACCGCCAAATGCGAGCAAATAAAAAAAAAACTTTACATTTTTCACAATTTTAGGTTTCTCACTGAAATTATTTACAAACAGCTTGTGCTATTATGGCACAAATTGTTGTAAAAGCTTCTTTGGGATGCCCTTTGTTCAGAAATAGCAGACTTATATGGCTGCTGCGCACCACACGTAAATTATGCCCAGCAGTGAAGGGGTTAATTAGGTAGGTTGTAGGGAGCTTGCAGGGTTAATTTTAGCTTTAGGGTAGAGATCAGCCTCCCACCTGACACATCCCACCCCCTGATCCCTCCCAAACAGCTCTCTTCCCTCCCCCACCCCACAAATGTCCCCGCCATCTTAAGTACTGGCAGAAAGTCTGCCAGTACTAAATAAAAGGAGTTTTTTTTTTTTTTTTATAAAAAAAATAAAATATTTTAGCTGTGATGGACTCCTGCCTTAGCCCCAACCTCCATGATCCCCCCCCCCAGCTCTCTAACCCTCTCCCCTATCTAATTGCGGCCATCTTGGGTACTGGCAGCTGTCTGCCAGTACCCAATTTGCACAAAAACAAAAGTATTTTTTGCTTTTTTTCTTTTTTGGGGGGTTTTCTGTAGTGTAGCAGCCCCCCACAATACCCCTACCCCCTCCCCCTCCCAGATCCTTTTATATGATTTAAAAAAAAAAATCTTTCCCCCCCCCCCTCTTCCCTCATTGGTGTCAGTGGCCAGCTAATGCGCGCGCACGCGCACGCTCCCGGCACCCGGCGTGCACATGGCCCTCTCTGCATCGGAGTCTTCTAAAAAGGTATTGCAGGATGCCTCCATATGGAGGCATCACTGCAATACCCTGAGAGCTGCTGGAAGCGATTGCGATCGCTTCCAGCACTCTCCTAGACAACTGACGTACCAGGTACGTCCATTGTCATTAACTACTTGTTAATGCATGACGTACCTGGTACGTCAGTTGTCATTAAGGGGTTAATTGTGCTGTATCAAAAGATGCATAAATATAGATATATTTCTAAATGCCACATAGCAGTGCCAATGGAACATCTACTTTATATCTTTAATTGTTTGCTGTGAAATGTCTGTGAAATGTTTAAGTAGTCAAATAAATTAATTTCAGAGTTGTTGGGGAACATTTTGGTTCCAACATACTTTGTTCCACATTAAATGGAACAAATGAGTTGGATCATCAGCCCCAAGGCTGAACATGCTATGATCTGAGATGTCATTGCAGAAAATTCAGCTTTTGTGCAGAAAGAGCAGGACACATGCAGGAACTCTTAGAGCTTTCACTTTGCAGTGCTGCTCCAAATCAGTCTGTTATCTTCAAACAGTATTGTGCTCTGGCTGCAACTTGTAAGTTTTCCTCAACACAGTGCAGCCAGAGAGAAGCACTGTTTGAAAAGAACAGTCAATTATGGAGCAGCGCTATAAAGTGGCAGTGCATTGATTGATAACTGGCTCTCAGGGATTTTTTTAACCCTGCCCCTAGCCTTTCCAGGTCTGTAAAAGCTGTGACTCCTGAATGTAAGACGTTCTTGTAAGCAATTTTTGACTACATTTTTATTGCAGGAAATCTTTGAATAAAAAAATCTAATTAAAGAAAGTGAAGATAAGTTTTGTCTCTGGATCATCAACATAACCCTTTGATTATGATAGTGGATACATGATTATTTGGGTTATTGTCACCAGAGGGGAATATGGGTTTAGAATAATGATTTTATCAGATGGAAGAAGAACATTTTAGTTATGTGAATAAATCTATAAAATATCAGTGGGGGCAGTGTATGAGGTTTTGGTGTATATTATCACCATAGTCCTATAAACCAAAGTGAGGCTATGGCTGCCCATGCCTTGATTGGCTGAAAGGCTAAGCTTGTATTGTGACATAGTTTTGTGACTCCAGTAACACAAATGAAACAATGATAAACTTATTTGGTTCAGACGGTGTCAAGCTGGTGTGGCGGCAACCAGGTGAGGAGTACAAAGACAAGTGTGTCTTGCCTACAGTCAAGCATGGTGGTGGGAGTGTCATGGTCTGGGCCTGCATGAGTGCTGCCAGCACTGGGGAGCTACAGTTCATTGAGGGAACCATGAATGCCAACGTGTACTTTGACATACTGAAGCAGAGCATGATCCCCTCCCTTCGGAGACTGGGCCTCAGGGCAGTATTCCAACATGATAACTACCCCACACACACCTCCAAGATGACCACTATCTTGCTAAAGAAGCTGAGGGTAAAGGTGATGGACTGGCCAAGCATGTCTCCAGACCTAAACCCTATTGAGCATCTGTGGGGCATCTTCAAACAGAAGGTGGGGGAGCGCAAGGTCTCTAACATCCACCAGCTCTGTGATGTAGTCATGGAGGAGTGGAAGAGGACTCCAGTGGTAACATGTGAAGCTCAGGTGAACTCAATGCCCAAGAGGTTTAAGGCAGTGCTGGAAAATAATGGTGGCTACACAAAATATTGAAAATTTGGTCCCAATTTGGACATTTCCACTTAGGACTGTACTCACATTTGTTGCTAATGCTTTAGACATTACATTGTAGAAAAGTGTCATTTGTTCAGTGTTGTCACATGAAAAGATATAATAAAATATTTACAATATTTTTATGAATGCCATATCAATTAGTTCTTGACCCATACACCTGAGGTCTTCATCACTGCTATTATGTCACTCATAAAAGTGTTGTGCTACTCCACTATCTTTAATTCTCTCATTTACTATATCCCTTCTGTGTTCTTTCATGCGTTCCCTAAATTCCCTGTAGGAATAAGAGCTGCTTAAATCCTATTCGCTGTTTAAATCAGCCAATAGGATTTAAGCAGCTCTCATTCCTATTGGCTGATTTGGACAGCCAATAGGAATGAGAGCTGCTTAAATCCTATTGGCTGATTTGAACAGCCAATAGGATTTAAGCAGCTCTTATTCCTATTGGCTGATTTAAATTTCTCAGCCAGTAGGAATGCAATGGTACCCCCAGTATAAAAGGGGTACCTTGCATTTCAATCCTCAGTGTGCGGCAGACGATCGCATGAAGAGGACTTCCAAGTCAGATCGATGGGCATCTGCCTGGACCTCCTCTGTCATCCTGGACCTCCGCCTCCATGCATCACTGCTCCGCCTCCGCAGGGATAAAGAAGATGCCGGTCCCACAATGGATGAAGATGGAGCCTCCTGGATGAAGATGCTGCCTGGGTGAAGATGAAGCCACCGGAATGAAGATCGTTCAAGCGGGACTTCAACAACTGTGAGTACCTAAAGAGGGGTTAGTGTTTGTTTTTTTTAAGGTTTTTTGGGGTGTTTTTTTTTTTTTAGATTAGCGTGGGCACTCTTAAAAGAGCTGAATGCCCTTTTAAGTGCAGTAAAAGAGCTGAATGGCCTTTTCAGGGCAATGCCAATACAAATGCCCTTTTCAGGGCAATGGGTAGATTAGGTTTTTTAGATAGTTTTTTTTATTTTGTGGGTTTGGAGGGGTGGGGGTTTGTAATGTTAGTGGGTCTTTGTATTTATTTGTTAGCAAAAGAGCTAATTTCTTTAGGGCAATGCCCTACAAAATGACCTTTTAAGGGCTATTGGTAGTTTATTATAGATTAGTTTTTTTATTTTGGGGTGTTTTATTTTTAAAATGGGTATTAGAATAGGAATAATTTTTATTATTTTTGTTAATTCGTTTGTTATTTTGTGTAATGTTTTTTTTTTCTTTTTTGGGTGGTTTATTTTATATTATGGTTGGCACGAGTGTCTCCTCTAAGGACAGTTTTGTGTGCAGCCCAGCAGTGAAACAGTTAACGAGAGAACCATACCTTGCCATCTGCATTGTGCAGCGTTTGCTAATTGCAGGGTGTGGTTACCTAATTAACTGTTTCACTGCTGGGCCGCACACAAAACTGTCCTTAGAGGGAACACTGGTTGGCACTCTTAAAAGAGCTGAATGCCCTTTTAAGGGCAATGCCCATACAAATGTCCTTTTCAGGGCAATGGGTAGATTAGGTTTAACTTTATTTTTATTTTGTGGGTTTGGGGAGGTGGGGGTTTGTAATGTTAGTGGGTCTTTGTGTTTTTCTTTTGTAGGAAAAGAGCTGATTTCTTTAGGGCAATGCCCTACAAAAGGCCATTTTAAGGGCCCTTGGTAGTTTATTATAGATTAGGGTTTTTTTTTATTTTGGGGTAGAATAGGAATCATTTTTATTATTTTGGATCATTTCGTTTGTTATTTTTTGTAATGGTAGTTTTTTTTATTTTTTGTAATTTTAGTGTTTTTTATTTTTGTAATGGTAGGTTTTTTATTTTGTAATGGTAGGTTTTAGTGTAAGGCAGCTTAGGTTTTATTTTTATTTTACAGGTAAGTTTGTATTTATTTTAACTAGGTAGTTAGTAAATAGTTATTTTTTGCTAACTAGTCTACCTAGTTAAAATAAATAACTTACCTGTGAAATAAAAATAAAACCTAAGCTAGCTACAATTTAACTATTAGTTATATTGTAGCTAGCTTAGGTTTTATTTCACAGGTAAGTTACTTTGTATTTAGTTTTAAATAGGTATTATTTAGTTAATAATTGTAACTTTAATTTAGTTATATTTTAATTATGTTAAAGTTAGGGGGTGTCAGGTTTAGGGTTATGGTTAGGAGGTGTTAGGTTAGGGTTATGGTTAGGGGGTGTTAGGTTTAGGGTTAAGGTTATGGTTAGGGGGTGTTAGGTTTAGGGGTTAATATAGTTTAATTTAGGTTGTTGCAATGTGGGGGCCAGCGGTTTGGGGGTTAATAGCTTAGTATTGGTGAAGTTTGGGAATGGCGGTTTAGGGGTTAATAGGTTTAGTTAGTGTTGGGGGGTAGGGTTATGGTTAGGGTTAGGTTTAAAGTTAGGGGGTGTTAGGTTTAGGGTTAATATAGTTTAATTTAGATTGTTGCGATGTGGGGGTCGACGGTTTAGGGTTTAATAGGTTTAGTTAGTGTCGGCGATGTTTGGAACAGCGGTTTAGGGGCTAATAGGTTTAGTTAGTGTTGGCGAGTTGGGGGGGTGCGGTTTAGGGGTTAATAGCTTTATTTAGTGGCAGTGATGTGGGGGTTGCGGTTTAGGGGTGATTAGTTTAAGTTCATGTCGGCGATGTTTCTGAACGGCGGTTTAGGTGTTAAGAGGTTTAGATAGTTTTAGCGTTGTGGGAGGGGTGCGGTTTAGGAGTTAATAGGTTTAGTGTGTGTCAGCGATGTGGGGGGGTGCGGTTTAGATGTTAATAGGTTTAGTTTGTGTCGGTGATGTTTTGGGACGTCGGTTTAGGATTTAATAGGTTTAGTTAGTGTTGGCGATGTCGAGGAACGGTGGTTTAGGGGTTAATACCTTTATTATATACAGAGTTAGTGTTGGGGAGGGAACTGCGGTTTAGGAACAATGAAAAATTCTGAATATGAAATGGATCCGAAAATTCAGAAACCAATTTATTAATTTTCTGAATTTTTCGGGATGTTCTGATTCGGAAATTCGGATGCATCTTGGCCACAATTCGGCCGAATTCCGAATTTGGCAGAAACAAAACGCACATGTCTAATCTGTATATACCTATATATAATCACATATATATATATATATATATATATATATATATATATATATAATCACATATATATATATATATTCTACCAAAAAATTATATCTATCTATCTTTATATACTCTTTCTGACGGTGTGTTCTCTCACACGAAACGCATAAGAGGCGTTCTGCTGCACAGGACTTGGGTTTCAACCATATTTTCTACTTTCCTTTGTATTCACAAGCACGAATAAACATTCAAGCTTGCACCGGAACTGATTGCTGTTTTCTTTTGTTGTATATATATATATATATATATATATATATATATATATATATATAACACACAGAGAAAGTCCAGCACTCAGGTCTGGGTGCAAGAACCATAGGGAAAATTACAAAACAAATTAATACAACACACAGAGAAAGTCCAACACTCACTTACAAGCTCTCAGCTAAGATTTAAAAGCAAAAATGGAAAGGTTAGTTACCGCAATTGGCCAAATGGGACAAGCCCAGGTACCACATGAAGGTCCTTTCCAATACCTGGGCCCTAAAACAGCTACACAATGCAAGCTCTCAAATCCAAACAAACTGGGAACAAGGGAAGGGTGCACAGGCTTATGTAATCACTGCACTCTCATACCGGACCGGGTACACATCCTATGACCCTGCAACATGCTCAGCCTTGTTTGCTCACGGGCACTCACAGGAAGCTGTGCTGTCCCCAGAGTCACAGGCAGTTAACCCCAGATAGGTCTGGGTGCAAGAACCATAGGGAAAATTACAAAACAGATTAATACAGCACACAGAGAAAGTCCAGCACTTACTTACAAGCTCTCAGCTAAGATTTAAAAGCAAAAATGGAAAGGTTAGTTACCGCATTTGGCCAAATGGGACAAGCCCAGGCACCACATCAAGGTAACAAGGGAAGGGTGCACAGGCTTATGTAATCACCCTAGACATATACAAAACACGGAAGGGACTGCACTCTCATCCCGGACTGGGTACACATCTCATTACCCTGCAACATGCTCAGCCCTGGGTGCTCACGGGCACTCACAGGAAGCTGTGCTATCCCCAGAGTCACAGGCAGTTAACCCCAGACAGGTCTGGGTGCAAGAACCATAGGGAAAATTACAAAACAAATTAATACAACACACAGAGAAAGTCTGGGGTTAACTGCCTGTGACTCTGGGGACAGGGTGTGTCTAGGGTGATTACATAAGCCTGTGCACCCTTCCCTTGTTCCCAGTTTGTTTGGATTTGAGAGCTTGCATTGTGTGGCTGTTTTAGGGTCCTAGGTATTGGAAAGGACCTTGATATGGTACCTGGGCTTGTTCTATTTGGCCAAATGCGGTAACTAACCTTTCCATTGTTGCTTTTAAATCTTAGCTGAGAGCTTGTAAGTGAGTGCTGGACTTTCTCTGTGTGTTGTATTAATTTGTTTTGTAATTTTCCCTATGGTTCTTGCACCCAGACCTGTCTGGGGTTAACTGCCTGTGACTCTGGGGACAGCACAGCTTCCTGTGAGTGCCCGTTAGCACCCAGGGCTGAGCATGTTGCAGGGTCATGGGATGTGTACCCGGTCCGGTATGAGAGTGCAGTCCCCTTCCGTGTTTTGTATATATATATATATTTTATATATATATATATATATATATATATATATATATATACTGTATATATATATATATATAAATTTAACAATACATAGAACATATTCTTCTATGTAAAAAAACATTGGAATGTGAAATATGCATTATTCGGGTAAGAGCGCAAGTATAGGTTTAAGTTTTTTTTACTTTGCACGTTTCATTAAAGTCTATGGGGAGAAGATGTTAACACGGTTGCGATATCTGAAGTCCAACTCTTTGCACGAGTCGGATTTTACTCTTGCAAACTTTTTACTTTCATCTTGTAGTACGCACGCTACACGACGCACACAAAAAGTTAACTTCTAGCAAAGTTAAAGGGAGATCAACCACTTTGAGAAGGTAATATAAAAGAATGAATCATATTTATATAAAAGTCTGCAAAATAATTTCATTATTTATTTTGTCCCATTTTCCTGTAATGCTGTTCTGAAATTGTGAGCTTTCAGTTCCTGTTAGAAATGGAAGTGCAGAACACTGTTATATTCCACACAGCCATTGGCTGCACACTCTAGTGACCTATTTATAACTGTCTCTAATTGGCCACAGCAGAGAAGGTAACCTTAGTTACAAAATGGCAGCTCCCATTGTTTTATAGACACTAAAACTTTACACTTATTTTGTCAATATTTAAACAGCTAATGACACTTTAAAAAAATACATCTACATGTTATTCTCAGACTAATCTTTTCTTTGAATGCATCATTCAATCTTACAAGTATTTCATGTCCCTTTAATGCTCAAGCGGGCATCTCCTGAGGAAAACTTGATATTAGATTTCATGAGTTGGGCATGTTTAAAAAAACTGGAAAAAAAAAATAGATTTACTTTTGAGTACTTTTAATTAATGACGTTTTTTAGCTATATTTGGATGATGAATAGCTCTGATTCCATTTGCTATTTTAACATCCAATCATTACAAATACCACATAAAAGCATAAGCACAATCCCTATGATTATTTCTTCTTCCTTTATGGTTTTACACCCTCTGGTGTGGTTTCAAATTTTGCAGCCATTTGCATTAATTTGTTTAGTGTCAATGACATTAACCTGTAGACAGCCTAACCTAAAACATTCCCTTTTATTGTAGACATTGCAACAAAATTACTTTTTAACCCAACCATACTATTTCAAGAGTTAATACAAGAGTTCAAATCTATCTGTCTGTCTATCTATCTAGATTACGAGTGGAGCACTTTTTTGAGATCCAGCTTACGCCTTAACTTAACTTCGCTAGACGGAGGCTTTTTGCACACGTTGGGTTGCACTCATATTACAAGTTTAAAGAAAAAAAGTTAGTGCACGAGCGAAAACCCGATGTGCACAAAAAGTTGAACTTTGAATATCGCGACTGCGTTAACATATTCTCCCACAAAACTTCAATGGAATGCACAAACAGCAAAACATGAAATATGAATATTTCACATTCCAACGTTCTTCTCATAAAAGAATATGTTTTATTTATTTTTAATAAATATTTATATATATATATGATGATTTTTTGGTAAAATATATATCTATACCTATATATAATGATAGATAATTATAAGTATAAATATATACAGATATACTATATGAATATATATTTAAAAATACTTAGAACATTTTCCCTTATGTGAAGAACATTGGAATGTGAAATATTTACAGTAAATACATAGTTAAAACCATTATTAAATATTAATATTGAATTAAAATGATTTGTCATGTTTTCAGGTATTTGACTGCAAAGAGCTCCAATGCACACACACACACACATATATATATATATATATATTTGTTTGTACATATGTATTTCTGTGTTTATATGTGTATATATGTAAATAAATACATATTTACACACATATAAATGCATCTGTAGACACATATATGTATTTATACATACACATATTTAGACATGTCTTTGTATGCAAATATATATTAAAGCCCTTTGGAGCCCTTTTTTGTCAAACACCTTATACCATATATATTTGAGCCCTTATAACTTTTTATTATTTTTTTTTAAATATTTTTTTTATCAGACACTGTTTATATGAGTGTAACCCTACTTTTACACATATTTTTGTTGTGTTTTTTTGCAACTTTCTTTCTTCCCCTACCCTTTACGTGAGCTCTTAAAGGGACATGAAACCCCAATTTTTTCTTTCATGATTTAGAAAGAGCATACAATTTTAAACAACTTTCTAATTTATTTCTTTTATCTAATTTGTTTAATTTTGTTGATATGCTTTGCTGAAAAGCATATCTAGATATACTCAGTTGCTGCTGATTGGTTGCTGCACATAGATGCCTCATGTGATTGGCTCACCCATGTGCATTGCTATTCCTTCAACAAAGGATATATAAAAAATGAAGCAAAATATACCATAGAAGTAAATTGGAATGTTGTTTAAAATTGTATTCTCTATCTGAATCATGACAGAATTTTTTGGGGTTTAGTGTCCCTTTAAGTCGTGCTTACCTGACGCGTGTTAAATTTGATTGCGCTTGAGCAAACATCTTTACTTTCAACTTGTAATACACATGCTTTTTCAGTCGTGTGCAAAAAGAGAAAACCTGATATTGCTTGCGAGCTACAGTCAGTGTGCCACGCGTAATCTAGCCCTCTGTCTGTCTGTCTTGTCTATCTATCTATCGATCTACCTATCTATCTATCTATCTATCTATCTCTGTCTGTCTATCATTTAGCTATCTATCATTATGTCTTTTTAAACAGGATTTTCCATCTTGTTTGTTGTCGACTGAGATCTTTTGTACAAGTTTTTAAAAAAAATTAGTCCCACAAATTGTGTTGTGAATAATATTGGTTTACTCTATGGAGAACCTTGCGCTACCATCTTCTTACGGTAATAGAAATTGGGCAAGGTCAAACCTCATTCTCTACAGTTAGTTTGTCAACATTTTTGTGGCTGTATTATTGCTTTGGAATATACAGTGCCGTGTAACTTATTTATTAAAATATATATATATATATATATATATATATATATATATAAACAAATTCTATATCTATATATAAATCAGTCTATCTATCTTAAGATATTTAATAAAATATATAATGACTATCCGTTGATTTTCATGAATAAAATATATTCAGCTCTCAATTTAAAGGGACACTAAACCCAAACATTTTCTTTTATGATTCAACTACTAGAGAATACAATTTTAAACAACATTCCAATTTACTTCTATTATCTAATTTGCTTTATTCTTTAGATATCCTTTGTTGATAAAATAGCAATGCACATGGGTGAGCCAATCACATGAGGCATCTATGTGCAGCAACCAATCAGCAGCTACCGAGCCTATCTGGATATGCTTTTCAGCAAAGTATATCAAGAGAATGAAGCAAATTAGATAATAGAAGTAAATTAGAAAGTTGTTTACAATTACATTCTCTTTCTTAACCATGAAAGAAAAAATGTGGGTTTTATGTTCCTTTAAGGAAGAAAACATTTGATTTTGTAAGTATCCTACTACAATGTTGGCATGTAAAGCTAGGTAAAATTTTGCGCCTCTGAATAGTGCCACTAATTTTCACATTAACATTTGCAGGCTGAATTATCTTAAAGAGACAGTCTAGTCAAAAATAAACTTTAATGATTCAGATAGGGCATTTAAAGGGATAGGAAAGTCAAAATTAAACTTGCATGATTCAGATAGAGCATGTCATTTTAAGACACTTTTAAATTCACTTCTATTTTCAAATATGATTGGTTCACTTAGTATCCTTTGTTAAAAAATGAATATGAACATATCATACACTAGTGGGAGCTGCTGCTAATTGGTGCCTGCACACATTTGTCACTTGTGATTGGCTAAATAGATATTTTCAGCTTCCTGTCAGTAGTGCAATGCTCTCCCTTCAGCAATGGATAACAAGAGAATAAAGAAAATTTGATAATAGAATTAAAATGGAAAGTTGTTTAAAATTGCATGTTCTATCTGAATCATAAAAGAAAACTTTGGGGTTTACTATCCCTTTAATTTGAAACAACTTTCCAATTTAATTTTATCATCAAGTTTACTGTGTTCTCTTGGTATTCTTTGTTGAAAGCTAAACCTAGGTACGCTCATATGCTAATTTCTTAGCCCTTGAAGGCCGACTCTTATCTGAAAGCATTTTGAAAATTTTCACAACTAGAGGGCATTAGTTCATGTATGCCATATAGATAACATTGTGCTCATGCCCGTGGCAATACCTAGGAGTCAGCACTGATTTGCTAAAATACAAAGCTGCCAAAAGAATTGAAATAAGGGGGCAGTCTGCAGAGGCTTAGATACAAGGTAATCACAGAGGTAAAAAGTCTATTAATATAACCGTGTTGGTTATGCAAAAATGGGGAATGGATAATAAAGGGATTATCTATCTTTTAAAAAAATAAAAATTCTGGTGTACACTGTCCCTTTAAGGAATAGCAGTACCTGACAGGATCTTTGTGAGGCCAGTAAAAAAATCATTAATTCTGCAGCGTCTGTGAGGCCATTTAATCTATGGAGCAATATGGACACAACATTTTGCATGTGCTATTTTTAAGGTCAACATGTACATGCTGACATTTTTATAGTAAACCAATCTTATGTGAAACCTTTATGCCTAATACCCAGTTGCAGGAGCAAATCAAATGCTGTTCCATTTAATAGCTTATTTCATTGAGTTCAATAAAAAAACATTACTAATCTCATTGGTAATTCAATACATTGTGAAGGAGCACATTGGAGGAATGCATTCTACACTGATTTTTGTTTATATATATATATATATATATATATATATATATATATATATATATATATATATATATATATATATATATATATATTTCATGGCTTAAATAATATTTCTATTGAATAATAGTTGGCACTTTTAGAGTTTGTTTTTTAAGTAGCAAATAAATTTTCTGTTTTCATGTAGCATTGAATAGTTAGAAAGGGAAGGGAAGAATACACAAGTATCACAGATACAATTCTGTGATATCAGGGATAGAAACTTTTGATGATTCTATGCCCAAATAATTAACCAAACAGTTAAAATATTGCCAGATATTAAAATAGTTTTTTGAAAACACATATACTCATGTTCCCAGGCTAGCTATGGCAAGAACCTTGTTTATCTGTTTACTCTGTGCTCTTTAGCCTTGAAAGATATTTAGTGCAATAAGTTTTAATACATTTTACCAAAACTGAAAGAAGATGGAAACAGAGATTTTAACAAGAGGAGTCTAAATGATGAGGGTCTGTGCTCAATGAAAATCAAAATTTCTTTCTCATGCTTCAGATAGAGCATGTGATTTTAAACCATTTTCTAATTTACTTCTTTTATCAATGTCTTCAATCTCTTGGTAGCTTTTGTTGAAAAGCAGGGAGTTGGCCCACCTCTGGATCACTATATGGCAGCTGTTTTGCAAGAATGTTATCCATTTGCAAGAGCATTAGATGGCAGCATTATTTCCAGTTGCCTACCTAGGTATCTCTTCAATACAGAATATCATGGGGATGAAGCAAATTTGATAATAGAATTAAATTGGAAACTTTTTTAAAATGATATGCTCTGTCTAAATTACAAAAGAAAATGTTTGGGTTTCATATCCCTTTAACCCCTTCGACCAAAAGGATGTGCCATTACGTCATGAAAACACCGGATCTTAAGGACCCTAGTGATGTAATGGTTTGTCCTTTTTGGCCGCTTCACAGGGGATTGCATGCAGTTCCTCACCTGCCGGTAGCCCCAGAACTTGCCTCACAATTTTATTCAATGTAGTATCATTAAGGGTGGGCTGTCTAGTAAAAAAAAAGGTAGGAAGTGGATGGTCCAGTGGTGGAGGAGAGGGAAGGGTGGAACTCTAACCGGCAGAAAGAAAACTTGGAAGGAAGATGGAGGACTGAGAAGCTATACTACAGAAAAAAATAAATCAGAGAGGGGGTAGGGCTACAAACTGATTGCGGGGAGGAGGGAGGGGTGGGGATGGTGAGAGGTACCACTACATTTCAGTAACAATATTGGTAAATAATGACATTAAAAAATACTCAAAACTGGGTACTGGCAGACAGCTGCCACTACCTAAGATGGGGATCAGCGAGTTAGGTGTTAGGGTGTTGAGGAATTATTCACTACACGGCAGAAAAAAATAATTAAAAATAAAAAGCCCTAAATTGCATACTGGCACACTGTCTGCCAGTACCTAAGATGGTGGTGAGGAGGGTGGGAGAGGGGGGTAAAGAGATGTTTGGAAGCGATCAGCTAGGGTTCAGGGAGGTGAGAAGTGTCAGGTGGGAGAGTAATGTTTACACTAGAGCAAATATAACCTTGTAAGCTACCTGATTAACCCCTTCACCGCCTGGAATATTAGAAGTGTTTTGCCCATCTGCAATTAGCAGCCTTCTAATTACCAAAAAGCAATGGCAAAGCCATGCATGTCTGCTATTTCTGAACAAAGAAGCTTTTAGAATAATTTGTGTCATGATTGCACAAGTGGTAATAATAATTTCAGTGAGAAACCCAAAATGTATGAAAAACTTAATATTTTGTTTTTTATATGATTGCATTTGGCGACAAAATGGTGGCATGAAAAATATCAAAATGGGCCTAGACCAATACCTTGGGTTGTCTACTTAAAGAAAATTAGTTTTGATAGGTAAATACAAAAAATCAAGGTTATATTTCAGTTTTAATAGAGTGATAGCAAAAATGCCAAAAAAATCTTTGTTCTTTTAGGCAACTTTTTCTCGTAAATTACCGAAACTGAAGGGGTTTAAAAGAGTAGACTGATTAAACCTATACAAAATCAGGAAAAAGTCCAGCACATCCAGACTGGACTGGGTACACATCCCATGACCCATAAACAGGCTCAGCTTTCCCTAAGGACTTGCACCCTAGCAGGCCCAGGGTTAACTGCCTGTGACTCTGTAAATAGAGGAGCTTTATGTGTGTGCGATAGCAACCAAAGCTGAGCCTGTTTATGGGTCATGGGATGTGTACCCGGTCCAGTCTGGATGTGCTGGCCTTTTTCCTGATTTTGCTTATGCCCAGGGTGATTACACAAGTCTGTGAACCCTGACTTGCTCCCAGTTTGTTTGATTATTAGCTTGCATTTGTGTGCATGGCTGCAGTTGTGTGGCAGTATTAGGGACCCAGGTTTGTGGAAGAGACCTTGACGTGGTACCTGGGCCTGTCCCATTTGGCCAAATGTGGTAACTAACTCTTGCTAGAATTTATTGCGTCATTTTTGGCGCAAGATTGACGTTTGTCTGACGTCAATGACGTCATTTCCGGCGTCGTAGTTGACGCCGGAAGTTTTCACGTAGTTGCGTTAATTTTGACTCTCGTGTGGGCGTCATACTTGGCGCCAGTTTTTTTACATTATTTAAGTCTCACTTTTTAGTTGCTTCTGGTTTCTAGAGGCTTGTTCTGTTTGCATTTTTTCCCATTCCTGAAACTGTCATTTAAGGAATTTAATAATTTTGCTTTATATGTTGTTTTTCTATTACATATTGCAAGATATTCCAAAAACTGTTCCTGTATCAGAAAATACTGTTGGATTACTGATGACTGATATCAGTCCTACCAAAGCTAAGTTAATTTATTTTAATGTTATGAATTTTATCTTTAGCTATGGTTTGTAATAAGTTATCATGATAAACTTTTACATGCAGAGTCCATTAGTATTTATACATTATCTATTGCTATTCTTTTTACATCCAATGTACAAGATATACCTAGGAATCTATGAGAATGTTTTTCTGATTCTATCCTAAAGGCTTTGTCTGACATCCCGCCTTCTAATAAAATTTATAGGTCTTTTTTAAACTTCTCATTTAGTTGATGAATTTTTAAATTACCGACAACATACTGAATTATCCTTCTCTGATGATGTTTTTTCTCATTTAGAATATACTTCATCAGATATTTGACACTAACAAATCTACTTTTTTATTTTTAAATAGAGTACATTCGTTGTTGAAAAGGTGTTGATTATATTGGATATTAAGGAGTCTAGTTCTTTTGATTTAAGACTAGCTAACATTTAAATTCTACTCATTAACCTCCTGTGGTTTCTTCAGAGGTTTTTTTCCCAGTTCATGATACTAGGGAATGGAATAGGCCTGGGACTTCTTTTATTCCTTCTTTAAGGATTTTAAATTGTATCCTTTGCCGGCAGTTAGTTTAAAGTTTTGAGGAAGATCCCCAAAGTTAATGGGGCTATCTCTACTCTTGCTAAACATACTACAATTCCTATAGAAAATAGTATTTATTTTTTTCCTTCAGATGGGAAACTTGTATCTTATTTAAGGAAAATTATTTTATTTCAGGTCCTTTTCTTAGGCCTGCAATTTATTTGGCTGATGCTGCAAATGTTTCAACTTTCTCGTTGGATACTTTAGTACAACAAGTATCGGATTATGATTTGTTTTAGCATTATTAAGTTGATCAACATGCTAATAATTTCATTTGTGTCGTCATTTTTTTGATATTTTCACAATTGAGGTTTAATCTATGTCTTTAGCTATTTTTAGCTAGAAGAACTTTGTGACTTAATCTTGGAATGCTAATTTGATTTCTAAAATTCATATTTCTTTTTTTCCAAGGTAATCAATTATTTGGTTCACAATTGGATTCAATTTTTTCCAACTGTTACTCTGGGGAAGGGAGTTTTTTGTTGCTTCAAGATTGAGTTCTAAGCTTATATTAGTTTGTTCTTAATAAGGAACGGAATCCTAATTCTTCCCCAAGTAACATGTTTATAATTGGAAGCTTTTTTCAACATGGAATGAATTTAAGCTATTTAAAAGATCAAAAGTCAGCCCCCCAAATTTGCATGTAGGTGCGTTTTTTTATTCCAGCTTAGCTGGTAAGGGGCAGGTTTTGACTTTCTTAAATTTGTTTAGTTCAATTCGGTCCAAACTTCTTAGATTGGGGTACTGAATAGGATTCAGAGTAAAACCGCCTGTGAGAAGTTTTTTTCTCTCTAGCATATTCCAGCTATTCCAGTAAAGGCTCACACTTTTCTGAAGTATGTTTCAGACCTGTATGTGTTGGGTACTTGTGAGACGCGGCTGGTTACCTGTTGGGGTCTCAAGGCGCTGCTCAGACCTTGAGTTGTCTGGGGTATTCATACCAGTTCCATTTCAGGAACAGGGTTTGGGGTTTTGTTCAAAACTATTCAGTGTCCCAAAGATAGAAAATCTTTTTGATTTGTCATATAAGAGTTCCTCTGTCAATCAAGCTTTACATCCGGGAGAATGGTCTCTTTACCCAGATGTGTTTTTTCAAATTGTTCTGATGTGAGGGTTTCCAGTAATAGTTCTGATGGCATCTCATCTAAACAAGAAAACTTCCCAAGTACCTATTCAGGTCCGGGGATCCTCAGGCGGAAGCAGTGTAATGCATTGACACTTCCTTGGAGTTATCAATCTGCCTATATTTTTGCTCCTTCTGGTTCTTCTTTTTAAGAGTGATTTTTTAAAATCATCATGGAGCAATTGTTTGTGCTGCTGGTGACTCCAGCATGGCCGCTCAGGTTTTGGTATATGGTTCTTATTCGGATGTTCAGTTGCCAACCTTGGTCACTTCATTTAGGCCAGACCTTATATCTTAAGATTAGTTTTTTCCGTCAGGAAATAAAATTATTAAATTTGATGGTATCGAAATTAAAACGCTTAGGCCTAGATTTAGAGTTTGGCGGTAGCCGTGAAAACCAGCGTTAGAGGCTCCTAACGCTGGTTTTAGGCTACCTCCGGTATTTGGAGTCACTCAAAAAAGGGTCTAACGCTCACTTTTCAGCCGCGACTTTTCCATACCGCAGATCCCCTTACGTAAATTGCGTATCCTATCTTTTCAATGGGATTTTTCTAACTCCGGTATTTAGAGTCTTGTCTGAAGTGAGCGTTAGAAATCTAACGACAAAACTCCAGCCGCAGAAAAAAGTCAGTAGTTAAGAGCTTTCTGGGCTAACGCCGGTTCATAAAGATCTTAACTACTGTACTCTAAAGTACACTAACACCCATAAACTACCTATGTACCCCTAAACCGAGGTCCCCCCACATCGCCGCAACTCGATTAATTTTTTTTAACCCCTAATCTTCCGACCGCCACCTACGTTATCCTTATGTACCCCTAATCTGCTGCCCCTAACACCGCCGACCCCTATATTATATTTATTAACCCCTAATCTGCCCCCACAACGTCGCCGCCAGCTACCTACACTTATTAACCCCTAATCTGCTGTCCGCATGCCGCCGCCAGCTACATTATCCCTATGTACCCCTAATCTGCTGCCCTAACATCGCCGACCCCTATATTATATTTATTAACCCCTAACCTGCCCCCCACAACGTCGCCGCCACCTACCTACAATAATTAACCCCTAATCTGCCGACCGCAAAGAGCCGCCACCTACATTATAGCTATGTACCCCTAATCTGCTGCCCCTAACACCGCCGACCCCTATATTATATTTATTAACCCCTAACCTGCCCTCCCTAACATCGCCGACACCTAACTTCAATTATTAACCCCTAATCTGCCGACCGAATCTCGCCGCTATTCTAATAAATGTATTAACCCCTAAAGCTAAGTCTAACCCTAACACTAACACCCCCCTAAGTTAAATATAATTTTAATCTAACGAAATTAATTAACTCTTATTAAATAAATTATTCCTATTTAAAGCTAAATACTTACCTGTAAAATAAATCCTAATATAGCTACAACATAAATTATAATTATATTATAGCTATTTTAGGATTAATATTTATTTTACAGGTAACATTGTATTTATTTTAACCAGGTACAATAGCTATTAAATAGTTAAGAACTATTTAATAGCTAAAATAGTTAAAATAATTACAAATTTACCTGTAAAATAAATCCTAACCTAAGTTACAATTAAACCTAACACTACACTATCAATAAATTAATTAAATAAAATACCTACAATTACCTACAATTAAACCTAACACTACACTATCAATAAAAAAATTAAATACAATACCTACAAATAACTACAATGAAATAAACTAACTAAAGTACAAAAAATAAAAAAGAACTAAGTTACAAAAAATAAAAAAATATTTACAAACATAATAAAAATATTACAACAATTTTAAACTAATTACACCTACTCTAAGCCCCCTAATAAAATAACAAAGCCCCCCAAAATAAAAAAATGCCCTACCCTATTCTAAATTACTAAAGTTCAAAGCTCTTTTACCTTACCAGCCCTGAACAGGGCCCTTTGCGGGGCATGCCCCAAGAAGTTCAGCTCTTTTGCCTGTAAAAAAAAACATACAATACCCCCCCCCAACATTACAACCCACCACCCACATACCCCTAATCTAACCCAAACCCTCCTTAATAAACCTAACACTAAGCCCCTGAAGATCATCCTACCTTGTCTTCACCATACCAGGTTCACCGATCCGTCCTGGCTCCAAAATCTTCATCCAACCCAAGCGGAGGCTGGCGATCCATCTTCCGGCGGCTGAAGAGGTCCAGAAGAGGCTCCAAAGTCTTCATCCTATCCGGGAAGAAGAGTAGATCCGGACCGGCAACCATCATCTTCCAAGCGGCATCTTCTATCTTCATCCGATGAGGACCGGCTCCATCCTGAAGACCTCCACCGCGGACCCATCTTCATCCGGCGACGTCCAACTGAAGAATGACGGTTCCTTTAAGGGACGTCATCCAAGATGGCATCCCTCGAATTCCGATTGGCTGATAGGATTCCATTCCATCAGCCAATCAGAATATTCCTACCTTAATTCCGATTGGCTGATAGAATCCTATCAGCCAATCAGAATTTGAGGGATGCCATCTTGGATGACGTCCCTTAAAGGAACCGTCATTCTTCAGTTGGACGTCGCCGGATGAAGATGGGTCCGCGGTGGAGGTCTTCAGGATGGAGCCGGTCCTCATCGGATGAAGATAGAAGATGCCGCTTGGAAGATGATGGTTGCCGGTCCGGATCTACTCTTCTTCCCGGATAGGATGAAGACTTTGGAGCCTCTTCTGGACCTCTACAGCCGCCGGAAGATGGATCGCCAGCCCCCGCTTGGGTTGGATGAAGATTTTGGAGCCAGGACGGATCGGTGAACCTGGTATGGTGAAGACAAGGTAGGATGATCTTCAGGGGCTTAGTGTTAGGTTTATTTAAGGGGGGTTTGGGTTAGATTAGGGGTGTGTGGGTGGTGGGTTGTAATGTTGGGGGGGGGTATTGTATGTTTTTTTTTACAGGCAAAAGAGCTGAACTTCTTGGGGCATGCCCCGCAAAGGGCCCTGTTCAGGGCTGGTAAGGTAAAAGAGCTTTGAACTTTAGTAATTTAGAATAGGGTAGGGCATTTTTTATTTTGGGGACTTTGTTATTTTATTAGGGGGCTTAGAGTAGGTGTAATTAGTTTAAAATTGTTGTAATATTTTTCGTATGTTTGGAAATATTTTTTTATTTTTTGTAACTTAGTTCTTTTTTATTTTTTGTACTTTAGTTAGTTTATTTCATTGTAGTTATTTGTAGATATTGTATTTAATTAATGTATTGATAGTGTAGTGTTAGGTTTAATTGTAGGTAATTGTAGATATTTTATTTAATTAATTTAATGATAGTGTAGTGTTAGGTTTAATTGTAACTTAGGTTAGGATTTATTTTACAGGTAATTTTGTTATTATTTTAACTAGGTAACTATTAAATAGTTATTAACTATTTAATAGCTATTGTACCTGGTTAAAATAATTACAAAAGTTACCTGTAAAATTAGTATTAATCCTAAAATAGCTATAATATAATTATAATTTATAGTGTAGCTATATTAGGATTTATTTTACAGGTAAGTATTTAGCTTTAAATAGGAATAATTTATTTAATAAGAGATAATTAATTTAGTTAGATGTAAATTATATTTAATTTAGGGGGGTGTTAGTGTTAGGGTTAGACTTAGCTTTAGGGGTTAATACATTTATTAGAATAGCGGTGAGTTCCAGTCGGCAGATTAGGGGTTAATAATTGAAGTTAGGTGTCGGCGATGTTAGGGAGGGCAGATTAGGGGTTAATACTATTTATTATAGGGTTAGTGAGGCGGATTAGGGGTTAATAACTTTATTATAGTAGCGCTCAGGTCCGCTCGGCAGATTAGGGGTTAATAAGTGTAGGCAGGTGGAGGCGACGTTGTGGGGGGCAGATTAGGGGTTAATAAATATAATATAGGGGTTGGCGATGTTAGGGCAGCAGATTAGGGGTACATAGGGATAATGTAAGTAGCGGCGGTTTACGGAGCGGCAGATTAGGGGTTAATAAAAATATGCAGGGGTCAGCGATAGCGGCAGATTAGGGGTTAATAAGTGTAAGGTTAGGGGTGTTTAGACTCGGGATACATGTTAGAGTGTTAGGTGCAGACGTAGGAAGTGTTTCCGCATAGCAAACAATGGGGCTGCGTTAGGAGCTGAACGCGGCTTTTTTGCAGGTGTTAGGTTATTTTTCAGCTCAAACATCCCCATTGTTTCCTATGGGGGAATCAAGCACGAGCACGTTTTTGAGGCTGGCCGCGTCCGTAAGCAACTCTGGTATCGAGAGTTGAAGCTGCGTTAAAAATGCTCTACGCTCCTTTTTTGGAGCCTAACGCAGCCTTTATGTGGACTCTCAATACCAGAGTTATTTTTATGGTGCGGCCAGAAAAAAGCTGGCGTTAGCTACGCGGGTCCTTACCGACAAAACTCTAAATCTAGCCGTTAGTGCTTAGTCATAGAGGTTTCTCTGACTCAGTGATTAATACTATGTTGCAGGTTCGTAAATCTGTGTCTAGAAAGATTTATTATCGAGTTTGGAAGACTTACATCTTATGATGCTCTTCTCATAATTTCTCTTGGCATTCTTTTAGAATTCCTAGGATTTTATAGTTTCTTCATAAGGTTTTGTCTGCAAGTTCCTTGAAAGGACAAATCTCTGCTCTTTCTGTGCTGTTTCACAGAAAAAATTGCTAATCTTTCTTATAATCATTGTTTTGTTCAGGCTTTGGTTCGTATCAAGCCTGTCATTAAGCCATTTTCTCCTCCTTGGAGTCTTAATTTGGTTCTGAGGGCTTAACAGGCTCTTCCGTTTGAGCATATGCATTCTTTGGACATTGAATTACTTTCATGGAAAGTATTGTTCCTTTTGGCCATCTCTTCTGCTAGAAGAGTTTTTGAATTATCTGCTCTTTCTTGTGAGTCTCCTTTTCTGATTTTTCATCAGGATAAGGTGGTTTTGCTGTCTTTATTTAAATTTTTACCTCAAGTTGTGAATTCTAACAACATTAATAGAGGAATTATTGTTCCTTCTTTGTGTCCTAAATCCTAAGAATTATTTGGAAAGATCCTTACATTCTTTGGATGTGGTCAGAGTTTTGAAATATTATGTTGAAGCTACTAAGATTTCAGAAAGACTTCTAGTCTATTTGTTATCTTTTCTGGTTTTAGGAAAGGTCAGAAGGCTTCTGCCATTTCTTTGGCGTCTTGGTTAAAGCTTTTGATTCATCATGCTTATGTGGAGTCGGGTAAATCCCCGCCTCAAAGGATTACGGCTCATTCTACTAGGTCAGTTTCTATTTCCTGGGGTTTTAAGAATGAAGCTTCTGTTGATCAGATTTGCAAAGCAGCAACTTGGTCTTCTTTGCATACTTTTACTAAATTCTACCATTTAGATGTTTTTTCTTCTTCAGAAGCAGTTTTTGGTAGAAAAGTACTTCAGGCAGCTGTTTCAGTCTGATTCTTCTGCTTATAATTTCATTTTTTTCATTATAAAGATTTGATTTGGGTTGTGGATTGTTTTTTCAGCGGAATTGGCTGTCTTTATTTTATCCCTCCCTCTCTAGTGACTCTTGCGTGGAGTTTCTACATCTTGGGTATTTGTTATCCCATACATCACTAGCTCATGGACTCTTGCCAATTACATGAAAGAAAACATAATTTATGTAAGAACTTACCTGATAAATTAATTTCTTTCATATTGGCAAGAGTCCATGTGACCCACCCTTTTTTGTGGTGGTTATGATTTTTTTGTATAAAGCACAATTATTCCAATTCCTTGTTGATGCTTTCGCTCCTTTCTTATCACTCCACTTCTTGGCTATTCGTTAAACTGAATTGTGGGTGTGGTGAGGGGTGTATTTATAGGCATTTTGAGGTTTGGGAAACTTTGCCCCTCCTGGTAGGAATGTATATCCCATACGTCACTAGCTCATGGACTCTTGACAATATGAAAGAAATTAATTTATCAGGTAAGTTCTTACATAAATTATGTTTTTATATACCCTTGGATATATTGTTTTTTCTAGACTTTGGTGCCCCCAAGAGCAGTTTAGTGCATATTAGTTGACCTTAAAGGGACACTGAACCCAATTTTTTTTTCTTTCGGGATTCAGATAGAGCATGCAATTTTAAGCAAATTTCTAATGGACTCCTATTATCAAATTGTCTTTATTCTCTTGGTATCTTTATTTGAAAATGCAAGTATCTAAGTTTAGATGCCGGCCCATTTTTGGTGAACAAACTGGGTTGTTCTTGCTGATTGGTGGATAAATTCACCCACCAATAAACAAGTACTTTCCATGGTCCTGAACCAAAAACATAGCTTAGATGCTGTCTTTTTCAAATACAGAAAGCAAGAGAACGAAGAAAAATGTATAATAGGTGTAAATTAGAAAGTTGCTTAAAATTGCATGCTCTATCTGAATCACGAAAGAAAAAATTTGGGTTCAGTGTCCCTTTAACAATTAATCAGCAATTAAGAACTTGAAGCTAAGTATGGTCTTATGTATACTTATTGCTTTGTTTTAGTACAAGTTTTCAATAAAACATGACCTGATGTCAGACCATCCCAGTGTCCTTTTTCAGAACTAATAGATATATTTGGTGTTCTCCCTGGCCCAAACACATATATGTAAAGAAGCTCAGAAAAAGAGCAGCCAGAAACATTAGACTGGCAAAGATGGTTGTCAAGAGAATCGGCAAGAGGTAAATGGGATCAGAGATCTTGTAAGTATAGCCATCAGGGCATAATTGAATGAACTCTGACCTCTATGCACCTCTTGCCTATTCTCTTGACAACCATCTTAGCCTGTAGGTAACTGTATGCAGGTAATGAGCAGTAGGGCATTATATTCAGTTATGAGCAGCAGGGCACAGTGAGTAGGTAATGATTAACACAATATATGGGTTATGGACATTAGGACCCTATGAGCATTGATTAAAACAAGCCAGAGAATATGAATTTAAAGGGACATGAAACCCAAATTTTTTAATTCATGATTTAGAAAGAGCATGCAATTTTAAACAACTTTCTAATTTACTTCTATTATCTAATTTGTTTTATTCTCTTCATATTCTTTGCTGAAAAGCATATCTAGATAGGCTCAGTAGCTGCTGATTGGTTGCTGCACATAGAAGCCTCATGTGATTGGCTCACCCATGTGCATTGCTTTTTCTTCAACTAAGGATATCTAAAAAATGAAGTGAAATAAATAATAGAAGTAAATTGGATTGTTGTTTAAATTTGTATTATCTATCTGAATCATGAAAGAAAAATTTTGGGTTTAGTGTCCCTTTAAGCTTGAAAATGGTTAGAGGTAAAATGTTTGAACAAAGACACATGAAAGCCTATGTAAATAGATGGGGAGGAAGGTAATTGCACACACTTTGCAATGAAATTCTGATTGATTGTAATGGATCCCATAATGGATTAAAAGGTGAACTAAGTATGCACAAGATTTGCAGCACAAAAGCAAAAAGCCTAGATGTGTGAAATAGTAAAATGAGTTTTATAGGGTAAAAGTCTCATGTGAAAACTGATACAAAACATATATTTTCTGATATATTGTTATAAAGTTTTTAAAGGGTTTCGCAAGTATTTGATACTTAACACAGTGTATTGATTAATCATTTTAAAGGGCTCTGAATCTAAATATGGTTTCTTGCTTTACATTTACGAGAAGATAATTGAAAAGACTGCAATATACCTATTAGCATAATTTAACTTTCAACTACTGAACTCAGTAGCAGAACTGTTTGGAGCAGCAATCGTAAACTCTGCGGTTTGTAAGACTAGGATTCATAAAATATTTTCAATATGAATAATCTCACATCTTGAAGTCCGCTTTGATATAAAGTTTATGCGAAAGAGAGGGTGGCCTAGGATATTCAATTTACTGAAGGAAAGTATAAAATCTGTAAGTCATGGAAACTCTGTGAAGACGGAGTACGTAAATCATTGTCTACTATGGTACATGTGTATCCCATAATGCCCACGGAAAATGTGCATTGTATTGTGGGAAATAAAGAAGTTCAAGAATCCAGATGCATGACCTCGATATGTCACACTGGCAGCAGCAAATGTTTTAACTATATGTTCTTTGATTTTTTTTATCAAAGCCTGCATGTGCTTGAGTAAGTCTTTTTATTGATATGATCTGACAAAAGAACAACCTCAGTTGTGGTAAAAATAAAGTTCTTCATCTCTCCTTTTCCCATTATTGTTGGATTGACTTATTAATTCCAGACTTTGCTACTGATTGTTTTAGAGATTTATTTTGTTAACCTTTTCATGGCTAGAAAGGTGTCATAACAATGAAATATTATACAATTGACATACAATAGTTTTCCTGATTGGAAATACATACAGAATAACTGAGTAACTATAACTATGATCAAAAATGTGTATTAATAAATGTTCAAGCAGGTATTAATTAAGCACATTGATTTATATTTATGTTAAGTTTTTTTTATTTGTATAAATACATAAATAAAAGTTAATATTTGACAAAATAATGCAAATTGATTTGTGGTTGCAAGCCTAAAAAAAAGAAACAATTGCACATTTAAATATTTAATGTATACAACGCACAAGCTAAATATTTTCAGGTTCTTAATGTATCATTTACTTCTCTTCTGTTGCAGTTTTATAAATGTAGTAAAGTTGGTTAAGAAAATAGTACAAACACAAATTATAGACAGATTAAAATCTGACAGAATAATACGCAAAATGTGATTTGCTAATGATCCCCATCCATCTAAATCATTGTTCAGATTGTTCTGTTTTGTGGTAGATTTTTATTTCAACTTTGCGGATCTTCCCTTTGGGTTAACAACTGCTTCAACAAAGATAAAGTCACAGGGATATCTTAATAATATCCTTGTCAATGTGTCATCAGCATAACTGGGGGGGGGGGGGGGGCTCTCCAGTAAATTTCATATTCCTGCAGGCTTCTGTTTGACAAATCAATTATTCCAAAAACTCTTTGGTTCCATCAAACCTTTTTTCTGTGCATTACCTTTTGACACAAATTTGGCCAGGGTATTTGTAAATCTTTAAGACATTGGAAGAAGACAAGTATTTCATGCTAGTGTTATGTTTGATGGCAACAGTTATGGAAATACATTAAATCTGCACTGTTTCACATAATAATATTGTAACTGAGCTTCAAATTCCAGTCTTCCCAGTTAAGAACATTTCTTAGCTTGTGACTGGGGACAAATTGGCTGCAGCCAAACTGAATAGTAATTTCATTTGATGCAAGTCTTCACTATTATGGTTCAGTTCAGTCTGGCATTAGCTCAGTACTCAGGGAAAGTGGGTTCCTCAGTAGTTTTCCCGGTTTGTAAATGTTTGGAAACTTGGATCAGTGTTTGCTATTCCGGAGACCTGATGGTCCATTTTGCATCTGTTGGACAACATGTTGAGTTGATCAACCATTAGCATTTCTATCAGACCTTAAATACAAGAGGTTGCAGATACCCATACTTCAATGAAAATCCATCTTAGGGTAATTTTTGAGATTCATATTCCAGCATATTTGAATGATCAAATCATCAGAAAATCTATTCTGGGTTGTCTTGCCTCCTCATTTTTAAAAACAATTCACATAAACTAGGCTTTCATAATACAACTGATGACCACAAAGGGAAAATTGGAAGATTACCAGTTATTGTGCCAGAGGGAGAGATCATTATGCCTTTTCAGTAGACTTGTGCGAGGCAGACAAATTTGTTTCGGTTTGTTTCAGACCGATTTGGATTTTTTCGAATGTTTTCGGATCGATTCGAATTCGGATACATTTGAATATATTCGTTTTGGATTAATTCGGATTCTAATAAATTTGAATGTATTCGGTTCAGATTCGATTCGGAAGTTCGGTATGTGTTAGGTGGGATGTGCTGTGTATTAGATTAGTATTATGTACTGTATATAAGGTGTAACCCATCTCACAGGTACCAGCTACACAATATGCACAGAGCTAGCAGAGGTATATAATCTAATATACAGTACATAATACTAGTGCAATACAAAGCACATCCCACCTAAGTACAAACCTCACCGGTACCAGCTACATAATGTGCCCTGCACAGAGCTAGCAGAGTGATATAACCTAATACAGTCAATGGCCATTTGAATGTAACGAATAAATCCGAACTAATTCGGATTTATTCATTACAAATGCATTCGGATTAGTTTAGTTTCATTGCTACGGTAATTCGGAAATTCGAATCGATCTGAAGCTCGGGATTTGACAAATTCGTCCGAATTTTGATTCAGAACGAAACGCACATGTCTACTTTTCAGTAGATGCTATAAGATTCTCTATAGGTTCTACAGACCCGTTTACTTACCAAGTGCTTGTTTAATGGAAATTAAGAAATGTCTTCCTTTCTCAAAGCCTTCAAATTGATAATAGCTATGGGATATTACATGATTTGAACAATTTTTCATAATGGTGTAAAGATAGGACTTTTGGTTTTTAAATTCCAAATGTATTTTACATATTTGTTTTTTGTGTTTTGTCTTTGTGTGAATATGGGTTTATACATTAATTATCATCAAGTTTATCTTTCTGTGTTATCAGTTGTTTTTGAGCAAAAAAGTAATAGTGGGGTTGGATGTTTCCAAAGGCCCGGTTTACTTGGGAGGAGATTTTAATTTCCCACTCCAACCACAACTAGACAGCACTAACCCACTTACAAAATCTAATACTAAATTTCTCACATACTTCTGGAAACACCTCAAATTACACAACTTATATGATACTTGGCGATACCTGCACCCAGAAGTTAAAGACTACACATTTTACTCTTACCCAAATAAGTCCTATAGTCGTATTGACTATATTTTCACCAACCAAGTAGGTCTATCCCAAATCACTAAATGTACAATAACACCCACTCCATGGACTGATCACTCTGCAGTTCAACTTCACATTAACTGGCCGGACCGCACTATAAATCATTATCATTGGATATTAGATGACAACCTCTTAAGCAATGTAGATAATGTTACAAAGTTAAATAAAACTTTAGAAGAATACTTTCTTATTAATGTCCCTTCAACACCCAATCAGTTCTCAGTTTGGGAGGCACACAAATGCTTCCTCAGGGGTGAATTCATCAAATTGAAATCTCAGGTTAAAAAGACACAGCAACAAAAATACCATGATCTTACCTCCAAACTCTCACACTTAACCCTCCAACATAAATTGTTCCCAACAAACTCCTCTATTTTAGACGAGATAACAGATATACGGAAGGCACTAGATGACTTCCTCCAGATAGAGTATCATACTTTAAAACGGAAAACGAACAGCTTGTTCCACTTCGAGGGAAACAGAGCAGGTAAATACCTAGCTAGAACCCTTCGGAAAAGAAAACTTAAATCATACATATATGACATACAAACTCCAAACAAACCTCCTCAGAAAACCACCCCAGGTATTCTGAAAGTATTCCACACCTACTACTCGAATCTATACAATTTACATTCTGAGACACCCTTAGAACAGCTCACTCAAGACACCTTACAATTCCTCCAAGAGTGCCAACTCCCAACTGTTGATGACACACAACTGAAAGACCTCAACTCAGTTATTACCCCACAGGAAGTCATAATTGCAATACAAGAGTTAAAAGCAGGGAAAAGCCCAGGCCCTGATGGATTCTCTACAAGATATTACCAGACATTTAAGGATACAATAGTACCCCATTTAACAAACTTATTTAACTCCGTAATAGACGGGGCACAATTCCCCTCCTCTATGCTGGAGGCACATGTGGTAGTGCTGCCAAAACCTGGTAAGCCAGCCACACCACCTGCCAATTTCCGTCCCATCTCCCTATTAAATTTGGACATTAAACTATATGCTAAAATTCTGGCCACTCGATTGAATAAGATAATTCCAGACATTATACATACTAACCAAGTAGGCTTTACCCCCCGTAGAGAGGCACGAGATAACACCATTAAAATACTAAACATTATAGAATACGCCACAACTAACCAAATCCCTTCCATAGTTTTATCACTAGATGCCGAAAAGGCATTTGATCGCCTTAGCTGGCCTTTTCTTACTCAGACTTTGAGAAGGTTCGGGTTTGATGATCAATTTATCCACATGATTTTCGCACTCTACAATAACCCAACGGCTAAAATAAAATTAAATGACTCCTTATCTCCCCCTTTCCAAATAAATAATGGCACTAGACAAGGATGCCCGCTTTCCCCAACATTATTTATCCTAGCGATGGAAACACTGGCGGCCCATATCAGAACCATGCCCTCGATTACTGGTATCTCCATAGGAAAACGGGAATATAAGGCATCCTTATATGCGGATGACGTTATACTTACACTCACGAACATCCCTACCTCTATTTCTTCCCTACTACTTCTGTTTCAGAGGTATGGGACGTTGTCTAACTTTCGTATCAATAACACAAAGTCAGAATTTATTAACCTACAAGCACCTCCAGAAGACCTACGCATTCTATATACACACAAATTTAAACATCAAATGACAGCGCTAAAATATCTAGGGATTATGATTTCCCCATGCCTTCAGAAACTGGTCCCCCTAAACTTTACCCCTTTGAAAAACCACATCAATGCTACATTACACTCATGGTCTAATAAACCAATCTCCTGGATGGGAAGGATAAATGCCATTAAAATGGTAATACTCCCCAAAATTTTATATATTCTGCAGGCTTTACCTATTCCTATCCCTAACTCCACCATCTATTCCTTACAGAAATTCATTAATGCATATATATGGGGTCACAAGCGCCCTAGGATAGCTACACAAACTTTATACCGCCCCAAACTGGAAGGAGGACTTGGAGCCCCCAACATAATTCTATACAGATACGCCACGGTCATGACCAGAATAGTTGACTGGTGCAGAAACGCTCGCCACAAGGAATGGGTGGGCTTGGAACATGATCTCACAGGGGAGGGTCAGTTGGGAGGGAGATGTTGGCTTACTACTAAACGCGAACGGATGGGCCTAGAACTCCCTTTCTTAGTACGAGAAACATTTAATGTATGGGGGAAAATCCTGAGGAGCCACAAGTCTATTTCTACGTCTCCCTCTCCTTTGACACCTTTCATGGGTAATTCTACAACCCCGTTTCAACTCACACCACACCACACTGATAACCCTAATCTCATTCAAATAATACCCCATCACACTCTCCTACAAAACAGTAAATTAAAGCCCAGAGAAGAAGTGATCGAAATAATGGGACCTGCTTTAAATAATTGGCTTACATATCACCAACTTGTACATTACTTCTCAACACATGCGGAGAAACACAATTTAACCCGCCCTCTAACCCCTTTTGAATCCTTATGCTATCTATCTTTCCCCGCAACGGGAATTCTATCCATATCATATAAATTACTATTAACAAACCGTTCACTTCATCCCCCCTCCCACACAGTTAGTTGGGAAAGAGAGCTTAACGAACACCAACCACCTAAAATGTGGAAAATGGTATATAAACAAATGAGTTTTTGGAATAGTTGATTTGTCAAACAGAAGCCTGCAGGAATATGAAATTTACTGGAGAGCCCCCCCCCCAGTTATGCTGATGACACATTGACAAGGATATTATTAAGATATCCCTGTGACTTTATCTTTGTTGAAGCAGTTGTTAACCCAAAGGGAAGATCCGCAAAGTTGAAATAAAAATCTACCACAAAACAGAACATTCTGAACAATGATTTAGATGGATGGGGATCATTAGCAAATCACATTTTGCGTATTATTCTGTCAGATTTTAATCTGTCTATAATTTGTGTTTGTACTATTTTCTTAACCAACTTTACTACATTTATAAAACTGCAACAGAAGAGAAGTAAATGATACATTAAGAACCTGAAAATATTTAGCTTGTGCGTTGTATACATTAAATATTTAAATGTGCAATTGTTTCTTTTTTTTAGGCTTGCAACCACAAATCAATTTGCATTATTTTGTGAAATATTAACTTTTATTTATGTATTTATAAAAATAAAAAAAACTTAACATAAATATAAATCAATGTGCTTAATTAATACCTGCTTGAACATTTATTAATACACATTTTTGATCAGTGTTTGCTAATCCGGAGACCTGATGGTCCATTTTGCATCCAGTTGGACAACATGTTGAGTTGATCAACCATTAGCATTTCTATCAGACCTTAAATACAAGAGGTTGCAGATACCCATACTTCAATGAAAATCCATCTTAGGGTAATTTTTGAGATTCATATTCCAGCATATTTGAATGATCAAATCATCAGAAAATCTATTCTGGGTTGTCTTGCCTCCTCATTTTTAAAAACAATTCACATAAACTAGGCTTTCATAATACAACTGATGACCACAAAGGGAAAATTGGAAGATTACCAGTTATTGTGCCAGAGGGAGAGATCAGTATGCCTTTTCAGTAGACTTGTGCGAGGCAGACAAATTTGTTTCGGTTTGTTTCAGACCGATTTGGATTTTTTCGAATGTTTTCGGATCGATTCGAATTCGGATACATTTGAATATATTCGTTTTGGATTAATTCGGATTCTAATAAATTTGAATGTATTCGGTTCAGATTCGATTCGGAAGTTCGGTATGTGTTAGGTGGGATGTGCTGTGTATTAGATTAGTATTATGTACTGTATATAAGGTGTAACCCATCTCACAGGTACCAGCTACACAATATGCACAGAGCTAGCAGAGGTATATAATCTAATATACAGTACATAATACTAGTGCAATACAAAGCACATCCCACCTAAGTACAAACCTCACCGGTACCAGCTACATAATGTGCCCTGCACAGAGCTAGCAGAGTGATATAACCTAATACAGTCAATGGCCATTTGAATGTAACGAATAAATCCGAACTAATTCGGATTTATTCATTACAAATGCATTCGGATTAGTTTAGTTTCATTGCTACGGTAATTCGGAAATTCGAATCGATCTGAAGCTCGGGATTTGACAAATTCGTCCGAATTTTGATTCAGAACGAAACGCACATGTCTACTTTTCAGTAGATGCTATAAGATTCTCTATAGGTTCTACAGACCCGTTTACTTACCAAGTGCTTGTTTAATGGAAATTAAGAAATGTCTTCCTTTCTCAAAGCCTTCAAATTGATAATAGCTATGGGATATTACATGATTTGAACAATTTTTCATAATGGTGTAAAGATAGGACTTTTGGTTTTTAAATTCCAAATGTATTTTACATATTTGTTTTTTGTGTTTTGTCTTTGTGTGAATATGGGTTTATACATTAATTATCATCAAGTTTATCTTTCTGTGTTATCAGTTGTTTTTGAGCAAAAAAGTAATAGTGGGGTTGGATGTTTCCAAAGGCCCGGTTTACTTGGGAGGAGATTTTAATTTCCCACTCCAACCACAACTAGACAGCACTAACCCACTTACAAAATCTAATACTAAATTTCTCACATACTTCTGGAAACACCTCAAATTACACAACTTATATGATACTTGGCGATACCTGCACCCAGAAGTTAAAGACTACACATTTTACTCTTACCCAAATAAGTCCTATAGTCGTATTGACTATATTTTCACCAACCAAGTAGGTCTATCCCAAATCACTAAATGTACAATAACACCCACTCCATGGACTGATCACTCTGCAGTTCAACTTCACATTAACTGGCCGGACCGCACTATAAATCATTATCATTGGATATTAGATGACAACCTCTTAAGCAATGTAGATAATGTTACAAAGTTAAATAAAACTTTAGAAGAATACTTTCTTATTAATGTCCCTTCAACACCCAATCAGTTCTCAGTTTGGGAGGCACACAAATGCTTCCTCAGGGGTGAATTCATCAAATTGAAATCTCAGGTTAAAAAGACACAGCAACAAAAATACCATGATCTTACCTCCAAACTCTCACACTTAACCCTCCAACATACATTGTTCCCAACAAACTCCTCTATTTTAGGCGAGATAACAGATATACGGAAGGCACTAGATGACTTCCTCCAGATAGAGTATCATACTTTAAAACGGAAAACGAACAGCTTGTTCCACTTCGAGGGAAACAGAGCAGGTAAATACCTAGCTAGAACCCTTCGGAAAAGAAAACTTAAATCATACATATATGACATACAAACTCCAAACAAACCTCCTCAGAAAACCACCCCAGGTATTCTGAAAGTATTCCACACCTACTACTCGAATCTATACAATTTACATTCTGAGACACCCTTAGAACAGCTCACTCAAGACACCTTACAATTCCTCCAAGAGTGCCAACTCCCAACTGTTGATGACACACAACTGAAAGACCTCAACTCAGTTATTACCCCACAGGAAGTCATAATTGCAATACAAGAGTTAAAAGCAGGGAAAAGCCCAGGCCCTGATGGATTCTCTACAAGATATTACCAGACATTTAAGGATACAATAGTACCCCATTTAACAAACTTATTTAACTCCGTAATAGACGGGGCACAATTCCCCTCCTCTATGCTGGAGGCACATTTGGTAGTGCTGCCAAAACCTGGTAAGCCAGCCACACCACCTGCCAATTTCCGTCCCATCTCCCTATTAAATTTGGACATTAAACTATATGCTAAAATTCTGGCCACTCGATTGAATAAGATAATTCCAGACATTATACATACTAACCAAGTAGGCTTTACCCCCCGTAGAGAGGCACGAGATAACACCATTAAAATACTAAACATTATAGAATACGCCACAACTAACCAAATCCCTTCCATAGTTTTATCACTAGATGCCGAAAAGGCATTTGATCGCCTTAGCTGGCCTTTTCTTACTCAGACTTTGAGAAGGTTCGGGTTTGATGATCAATTTATCCACATGATTTTTGCACTCTACAATAACCCAACGGCTAAAATAAAATTAAATGACTCCTTATCTCCCCCTTTCCAAATAAATAATGGCACTAGACAAGGATGCCCGCTTTCCCCAACATTATTTATCCTAGCGATGGAAACACTGGCGGCCCATATCAGAACCATGCCCTCGATTACTCGTATCTCCATAGGAAAACGGGAATATAAGGCATCCTTATATGCGGATGACGTTATACTTACACTCACGAACATCCCTACCTCTATTTCTTCCCTACTACTTCTGTTTCAGAGGTATGGGACGTTGTCTAACTTTCGTATCAATAACACAAAGTCAGAATTTATTAACCTACAAGCACCTCCAGAAGACCTACACATTCTATATACACACAAATTAAAACATCAAATGACAGCGCTAAAATATCTAGGGATTATGATTTCCCCATGCCTTCAGAAACTGGTCCCCCTAAACTTTACCCCTTTGAAAAACCACATCAATGCTACATTACACTCATGGTCTAATAAACCAATCTCCTGGATGGGAAGGATAAATGCCATTAAAATGGTAATACTCCCCAAAATTTTATATATTCTGCAGGCTTTACCTATTCCTATCCCTAACTCCACCATCTATTCCTTACAGAAATTCATTAATGCATATATATGGGGTCACAAGCGCCCTAGGATAGCTACACAAACTTTATACCGCCCCAAACTGGAAGGAGGACTTGGAGCCCCCAACATAATTCTATACAGATACGCCACGGTCATGACCAGAATAGTTGACTGGTGCAGAAACGCTCGCCACAAGGAATGGGTGGGCTTGGAACATGATCTCACAGGGGAGGGTCAGTTGGGAGGGAGATGTTGGCTTACTACTAAACGCGAAAGGATGGGCCTAGAACTCCCTTTCTTAGTACGAGAAACATTTAATGTATGGGGGAAAATCCTGAGGAGCCACAAGTCTATTTCTACGTCTCCCTCTCCTTTGACACCTTTCATGGGTAATCCTACAACCCCGTTTCAACTCACACCACACCACACTGATAACCCTAATCTCATTCAAATAATACCCCATCACACTCTCCTACAAAACAGTAAATTAAAGCCCAGAGAAGAAGTGATCGAAATAATGGGACCTGCTTTAAATAATTGGCTTACATATCACCAACTTGTACATTACTTCTCAACACATGCGGAGAAACACAATTTAACCCGCCCTCTAACCCCTTTTGAATCCTTATGCTATCTATCTTTCCCCGCAACGGGAATTCTATCCATATCATATAAATTACTATTAACAAACCGTTCACTTCATCCCCCCTCCCACACAGTTAGTTGGGAAAGAGAGCTTAACGAACACCAACCACCTAAAATGTGGAAAATGGTATATAAACAAATGAGTTCCTCTGCTTCCTCCATGAACATAGCAGAAATGAACATGAAACTTCTCTGTAGATGGCACTATACCCCAGACAGATTAGGGAGACTATTCCCAAGCTCCAACACAAACTGCTGGAGAGGTTGCACACAACGAGGCACTTTCACCCACCTATGGTGGTCATGCCCGATTGCACAAACATACTGGTCAGACATTAGAGAGGAAATAAAACTAGTGATAGGAACCTCCCTCCCATTCACTCCATGGACCTTCATGTTTAATTATTTCCCACAGATATCTTGTATACTACGACTTAAACTCCTTATTGTAATGATTAACACGGCCAAACGATATATCCCGTACTACTGGAAACAACCTACTTTACCATCTATACAATTTTGGCGCGATAGAGTATCCACCGCCATAGATTTAGAACAATACCATTATACACAATTGCATAAAACAGAAGATTTCCTGTCCATCCGCCTACTATGGGAGGAATACCTCCATTCCTCGAAACCCACCGCAGCTGTCGACATTCATGGTTAAGACCCAGCACACATATAGCACACTAGACCTCTTTAGGAACTTAGGAACTAAAGTTTTCATTAATAGTCAAAAATTGCTAAGTTATTCATAGCCACATAGAGAAATATATTCTGTGTTTGTTTTATGTTTAATTTGTTGAAAGTTATATTTAGATACATCAAGTTGAATATAGGAGGCAGGATGCTTCCTCAACCGAATGAGTTAAGTGAAGCTTGATGAGAAGTGTTCTTTTCCACCCTAGCTAGCACTAAGTGGAGAGTTCTTAATTACTGAGATATTGTGTTAAATGATTAAGCCACTGTTTGTCTCACTGTACCCTGATCAAACTGTTATTTAATGTATGCTTCAACTTGACTCAATAAAGTTTTTTTTTGAAAAGTAAAAAAAAAAAAAAAAAAAAAAGTAATAGTGGGACTAAAAACAAAAAACGACTCCAGTCAAGATCTGCTGCCACATTGCACCACTCCTCAAATATATTAAACAATCAATATCAATCTGCCAAGGGGACCAATGAGATGTACAGGGGTATTACACTGAAATAAAAAAGAGAGAAAATGCTCAGTCATTTGTGTACCCCTCAGCCGACCTCAGGAATTTCCAACACAGTGGCAATCCAAGCCAAAACAAAAAACTCAACATAGTATGAGTATTACAGTATTTATTATGAATACTCATACTTAGTATGAGTATTACAGTATTTATTATAAATACTCATACTTAGTATGAGTATTACAGTATTTATTATGAATACTCATACTTAGTATGAATATTACAGTATTTATTATAAATACTCATACTTAGTATGAGTATTACAGTATTTATTATAAATACTCATACTTAGTATGAGTATTACAGTATTTATTATAAATACTCATACTTAGTATGAGTATTACAGTATTTATTATGAATACTCATACTTAGTATGAGTATTACAGTATTTATTATAAATACTCATACTTAGTATGAGTATTACAGTATTTATTATGAATACTCATTCACTGAGGGCTAGATTACAAGTGGAGCCCGTTTGCGGCCACACGATAATTAACTAGCCATTACAAGTGGCTGGTTATAGCAATAAGCGCTCGGAGAATAAACCAGAGATCAAATATCTTGTTAATTTTCTAAAAGTGTCTTAAATACCCTCAAAATAAAGGGCATTTTAGTTTTTAATAAAAAAAAATAATGTAGCATTTAAAAAAAAATATAAAAACAACTACATTAGGCAGTTGTTGGGGTCTAAAGTTGGCGGGAGTGGGGTTTTAGAGGAAAAAAAAGCATTTAAAAGTGCCTTTACATTGCGGTCTTTGAGAACTGTGTGTTCCCAGTAAAATATATGTATATGATTTTATATATATATATTTATATTTATGTTTTAATATGTGTATATACACATATTATGTATATAGTTATATACATACAGTATATATTTAAAAATATGCTGCCATCGCTGTGCTACTTACCCCCTTCGCTGCGAGCTTGTGTTCGCATTGCTGTTAACTTGTAATACCAGCGCACGTTAGCGTGCTCTGGTATTACACAGTGGAATGCTAATATCGCTTTCATGAAAGCGATATATTACGTTCCAATCCACTTGTAATCTGGACCTAAATACCTTTAATAATCGTAGTATTGAGGTTATTCCCCACCTCCCTCTAGTCATGGCTGCTGTGCAGCAATTTTGCTTCAGATGCCTGCAGTGTAATCTAAGCTTCATAATGACAGTACCCACTATAAAAGGGAGGCGCATGAAATGTATTTAGTGTTTAGTGTCCCTTTAAAATGATGTGTAGATATATTTGTAGCTAAAAATATGTTCTCAATTTTCTCAGTGCAATTCAGTGTCTAAAACACTTTCCAATCTTGCTAGTAAATACATACATCAATATACAGAAACAATGGCACGGATTACAAGTAGTGCAGTAAACCCGTTGCGTACACATTGTGCCGCAATTACAAGTTATCATAAAACCATATTTTCTTGTGTGGTATGGTGCGGTAAGCCGCATACCGCACAAAAACCAAGTTCCGACTTGACCTGCTCGTACACAAATTCCCCCGTAGAGATCAATGGAGAAAAAAATGCTATCGCATTTTCAAATTCCCCATTGAAATCTATGGAGAAAACAACGTTTTACAAAAACTTAAAACCCTAACATAAGCCCCTAGTCTAATAACCTCTAAACCGCCACCCCCCCACATTGCCAACACTAAAATAAACCTATTAACCCCTAAACCACCATTCCCCCACATCGCAACTACCTACATTAAACTAATAAACCCTAAACCTAACACCCCCTTGACTTTAAATTAAAATTACAATATACCAAATACCTTAAAATAAATAAAAATCAAATCAACCAATAGGATGTAAGAAGCTCTTATTCTATTGGCTGATTTACATTTTTCAGCCAATAGGAATGCAAGGTTGCCCCCATATAAAAGGGATAACTTGCATTCAATCTTCAGTGTGCGGCGGACGATCACATGAAGAGAACCTCCGTGTCTCTGATGACCGTCGCCGAGGACCGCTCCGCATCTGCCGACCGCTCGGCATCCGCACGTCCACCAAGAAGATAGAAGATGGACCTGCGATGGATGAAGATGGAGCCACTTGGGGGACGACCTTTTGCTGCCGGGAAGAAGATGGACCGTCGGACTTCAGCAATGGTGAGTATCGATTTTGGGGTTAGTTTTATTTATTTTTTTATTTTTGGGGTGTTTTTTTTTTAAAGATTAGGGCTTTTTTATTTTTATGGGCTTAAAAAGAACTGATTGCCCTTTTAAGGGCAATGCCCATACAAATGCCCTTTTCAGGGCAATGGGTAGATTAGTCTTTTTTTTAGTTAGTTTTTTTTTTATTTAGGGGTTTTGGGGAGGTGAGGGTTGTAATGTTAGGGGGTATTTGGTTTATTTTTTTGCAAAATAGCTGTTAACTTTAGCGCAATGCCCTACAAAAGGCCCTTTTAAGGGCTATTGATAGTTTATTTAGAGATTGGGGTTGTTTTTATTTTGGGGTGGGTTTTATTTTTACGGGGGGTATTAGAACAGGAATATATATATATTTTTTGGATAATTTCGTTTTCAGTAATGTTAGCTTTTTATTTTTTTTTATTTTAGAGGTTGTTTTTTTGTAATGTTAGGTTTTATTATTTTTTGCAATGTTAGGTTTTTTATTTTTGGTATTTTTTATTTTTTTAAACAAGTAATGTTAGTTTTATTTTTAGTTTAAGCTTAAGTTTTTATTTATTTTAAGGTAGTTAGTATATTGTAACTTTAATTTAAAGTTAGGGGGTATTAGGTTTAGGGCTTAATGGTTTAATTTAGGTAGTCTTAATGTGGGGGAATGGCGGTTTATGGGTTAATAGGTTTATTTTAGTAGTCCCGATGTGGGGAGAGGGTGGTTTAGGGGTTAATAGGTTTATTTAGTGTTGGTGATGTGGGGGGACTGCAGTTTAGAGGTTATTAGCTTTATTTATTAGTTGCGATGCGAGCGGATGGATGTTTAGGGTTTTATATGTTTATTTCTTAGTTGCGATGTGGGAGGATGGCGGATTAGGGGTTAATAGTGTCGTTTATGGGTGTTAGTGTACTTTGTTACATATTTTTTATATGTTTTGTAAAACTTTTTTTGTTTCGCAAAAATACATAACTACAGGTCTTTGTATGCGGAATGGATCACTGCAGTATAGGCCATAACGATCATGGAAAAGCCATAACGTGCGACTTGTAAAATCAAGTAGCTGACCATTTAGCACGCAAAGGCCATTTTTCAAGCGGTAAAGCCATACTGCACAACTTGTAATCCGGGCCTTAGTGTTTTTAATAAATAATTTGTTATTTATGCATACAGCTGCTATGGCAGTCAAAAATGGAATTTCCTTTCTGCTGCTCTCACTGATTTCATAATAGCCCAAAGGTGATGATTCATTTAATTAATGTGATGGTAAACTTTCCCCTTTATAAAGACAGATCCGGAATGTTAGTGATATTTTAGATGGAGTTTAAATCATCAGTTGTAAGGAAGATGCGCTATAACTTACTTAATGTAGATATGAAATTCAAATTACCCACACTCCTCCACCAACTTCAAAAATAAATTTTTCTGTGACCTAACATTTTAAATTGTTCTCCAAACAGCGCTCTAGCTACAACAAAAGGCGCCCAAAGGGGAGAGCGCTGATTGGAGAACAGTTCAAACCTTTAGCTCAAAGAAAAATTTGGTAAATGCATTGGGACAAGAATATAATCCATAGTGTTAAAACTGTTACTTTTTTGTATTAACTTGGGCTAACGTCAATGAACTATGATTGGTAGATTTTAAACAAATAGAAAAACAATTGAGTAAATGAGCCAACAGGTTACAATAGACATTATGTCAAAACTGCAAGTTGAGATTTGCAGGCCCATTTATCAAGCTCCGTATGAAGCTTGAAGGGCCGTGTTTCTGGTGAGTCTCCAGATTCGCCAGAAACACAACTTATGAAGCAGTGGTCTAAAGACCGCTGCTCCATAACCCTGTCCGCCTGCTCTGAGCAGGTGGACATGAATCATCGGAAATCAACCCGATTGAATCTGATCGGGTTGATTGACACCTCCCTGCTGGTGGCCGATTGGCCGCGAGTAAGCAGGGGGCGGCTTTGCACCAGCAGCTCTTGTGAGCTGCTGGTGCAATGTTTAATGCGGAGAGCGTGTTGCTCTCCGCATTTAGCGAGGTATTGCGGACCTGATCCGCAGTGTCGGATCAGGTACGCAAGACCTTTGATAAATTGGGGCCCAATTCTCTACTATTTTCTCATTGTAAAATAAGCACAGTATGTATTTCACTTATTAATCGTTGCTGAAACTGATTGCATTGCAGTACAGTAAATCTGCCAAATTACAATTTTCAGTTTCCTGTTGAATAGAACTTTGCAAGCCCTACATAGTAATTTGTTTTTATCTTATATATACACTAATCAATAAAATTTACTCTGTAAATGTATTTGAGATGCTAACACACACACACTCATACGCACAGTCACACACACACACACACTATAGACTCACACACACACACTAGACATAGAGGCATCTACTTATCAAGCCGTCAACTTACCTGCATTCGCCGCATCAATACGCTCGCCTAAGATCGCCTAACATCGCTGCCGCGGACCTGACTACGTTCTCCAAAATTACCAAAAAAGCTGTCAAAAAGCTGCGCACCAAGTACGGAGCGATGAGCAGCGAACTGTTGTTAACTAACAGTCATCGATTTCGCTGCTCTTCAGCTTTTTCCCAGCTTTATTGGTACCCTGTCACTAAGCACCAACACTATACTATACTGTTTTACCCCCTATACCGCTGCTCCCGGAGTCCACCGCAACTAAATAAAGTTATTAACCCCTAAACCGCTGCTCCCGGAGCCCACCGCCACCTACATTATACATATTAACCGCTAATCTGCCGCCCCCTATACCGCCGCCACCTACATAAAGTTATTAACCCCTATCCTGCCCCCCCTACACCGCCGCCACTATATTAAATTTATTAACCCCTAAACCTAAGTCTAACCCTAACACCCCCTAACGTAAATATAATTTAAATAAATCTAAATAAAATTCCTATCATTAAATAAATTATTCCTATTTAAAACTAAATATTTACCTATAAAATAAACCCTAAGATAGCTACAATATAACTAATAGTTACATTGTATCTATCTTAGGATTTATTTTTATTTTACAGGCAAGTTTGTATTTATTTTAACTAGGTACAATAGTTATTAAATAGTTATTAACTATTTAATAACTACCTAGCTAAATTAAATACAAATATACCTGTAAAATAAAACCTAACCTAAGTTACAATTACACCTAACACTACACTATAATTAAATTAAATCCCTAAATTAACTACAATTAAATAAAGTTAAATAAAATTATCTAAAGTACAAAAAAAACAAACACTAAATTACAGAAAATAAAAAAAAATTACAAGATTTTTTTTTTCGGTTGAAAGTATTTAAACATATTATCCATAATCACAAATAATAAATATCTTAAGATAATATCACCTTATTTGAATCAGAATTAAAAGAAGAAAAAGTGGGGCGAAAAGGGGAGGGCAGAGAGGGGGTACTATATATTTTGAGTATTTAATCTTGAGTGGGTCTGTCAAATTGGGGTTGGAACCTCCTGTTCGGTGGCTCTGCGGGAGGCAGAGCCTATATCTCCACTTGTGTCAATTGCCGTAGACTCCAGTGATCTTGTTATAGACTAACTATGATGGTGCGTCTGCTAATGTGTTGTTAGAGATTGATTCTTGAGTGTATATCAATCTCTAGTGTTATGATAAGAGACGGCAGTCGAGAGTTTATCTTATCTATCTTTATTTGCATTCCACCTCATTATCATGTATTCATGTTTTTATATACCACCCATCTTGAGAAAGTGGTATCTCTCAAGGGCAAGCAAGTTCTCAACCTGTGCCTTCCAAGCCATTAAGTCAGGAACTTCAGGTGATTTCCATTTCCGGGGTATCAGAATTTTAGCACTATTTAGCATTACATATGAGTGATTGTTTTATATCATCCTTAGTGTTTGGTAGTTTGTGTAATAGTAACAGCCCTGGGGTCACTAGCAGGTTATTTGCTAGTATTTTATTAATATGTGCAATTACCTCTTCCCAGAATGGTCTCACTCTGTCACATCCCCACCAGACATGCAACATATCAGCCGACTCACCACAACCTCTCCAGCAGAGGCCATTAGTGTTTTTATATATTTTTGTGAGTCGCAATGGAGTGAGGTACCATCGCGACAGGAATTTGTAATTAATTTCTTGAATTTTAGCTGATACTGAGGCTTTTTTGTGATTACTGAATATCCCTAGCCATTCTTTGTGAGTTATGTTTATGCCTTACTCTGTGGACCATTTATAGCAATAGGTTGGAAGAAGGTCTGATGGACCAGATGAGAGGATCTTATATAGAGATGATATGGTGTGCCTTGGATAGATAGTTGATGTGCAAAGTGTCTCAAATGATGTCTGCTGACGTACCATGTCTTGATGTTTCTTGTGTGTGGCTAGGAAGTGAGCGGTTTGTGCGCGAGTATACCATGTCATTGGGTTGTTGCCAAATTTATTTGTCCAATCCTGCTGAGATAGTAATTTTCTCCCTGGAGTTATGCTCCTTATTATACAATCTTTTAATTGTATTAAGTTTGATTTGTCCGCTTTAATTTTTGGTATGAAGGGGAGATCTGGTTTATGTATAAGTGGGGTTAGGGGTGCGGGCCTTGACGTGATGTGTGTGCTTGTGTTAGTTATTATTTCCCAAAATTACAAGATTTTTAAACTAATTACACCTAATCTAATCCCCCTAACAAAATAAAAAAGCCTCCCAAAATAAAAAAAAAGCCCTACCCTATACTAAATTACAAATAGCCCTTAAAAGGACTTTTTGCGGGGTATTGCCCCAAAGTAATCAGCTCTTTTACCTGTAAAAAAAAGTACAATACCCCCCCAACATTAAAACCCACCACCCACACACCCAACCCTACTCTAAAACCCACCCAATCCCCCCTTAAAAAAACTTAACACTTACCCCTTAAAGATCACCTTACCTTGAGAGGTCTTCACCCAACCGGGCCAAAGTCCTCAACGAAGCCGGGCGAAGTGGTTCTCCAGACGGGCAGAAGTCTTCATCCAAGCTGGGCAGAAGAGGTCCTCCAGATGGGCAGAAGTCTTCATCCAGACAGCATCTTCTATCGTCATCCATCCGGCGCAGAGCGGCTCCATCTTCAAGACATCCGACGCGGAGCATCCTCTTCTTTCAACGTCTTCTTCCCGAATGAATGTTCCTTTAAATGACGTCATCCAAGATGGCGTCCCTTGAATTCCGATTGGCTAATAGAATTCTATCAGCCAATCGGAATTAAGGTAGGAAAAATCCTATTGGTTGAAGCAATCAGCCAATAGTATTGAGCTTGCATTCTATTGGCTGATTGCATCAACCAATAGGATTTTTCCTACCTTATTTCCGTCACATACACGGCCATATAACATGTACCTTTGAACCCTTATAAATATTTTTTATGAATAATTATATGACTAATTTTTATAACACAGTATTTAAATGAGTATTTAAGTATTTATGTTGTGTTTGGTGCGACTTTTATTTTATCCTTAAAGGGACATTGTACACTAGATATTCCTTTGCATAAATGTTTGTAAATTATCCATTTATATAGCCCATCGGGGGTGTTTTTGTAAAATTGTTTAGTTTTGCTTATTTTTAAATAACATTATGCTGATTTTTAGACTCCAAACCAAGCCCCAGAGATTGTATACAGACTTCAGATGTCTTCTGTTTGTATAATGGGTCTTTTCATATGCAGGGGGGGGGGGTGAGTGTTTGCTCTCAGCCACTTTCAGTGGGTGTCACAGCCTAACCTCATCAACAGTGCTAAATTGGGAGCTTCTAAGTAAGTTTTTAAAAGGTTTTATAATGGATTTTTATATGAGTATCTGTGCATGTTATTCTATATAGTTGTGTCTATTACATGCAGTTAAATTAAAATTGGTGTATACTGTCCCTTTAACCCTTTATGTAAGATCTTCAGTCGCGCTAATCTGATTTGATTGTGCTCAAGTGATAGCGTTTACTTTTAACATCTTATATCATGTACTAACATTAGCGTGCCACTTAAAATCTAGCCCAAAATTTACAAAGAAAGACTCTATGATCTAAATATAGATAGTTTAGAAGAGAGAAGGGAAAGAGGTGACATGATAGAAATCTTCAAATATTTGAAGGGACTTAAAGGGACATGAAACCCAAGATTTTTCTTTCATGTTTGAAATAGAGTATGCATTTTTAAACAAGTGTCTTTGTATCTGGTGTGCATATGTATGACTAAGGGCTCACTTCCATTCAACCCAAAAAAATGGAGACATAAGCTACCAAAGTGGCCTGACAGCTAAAAAGTAGTTTAATACTTCATTTTACTACAAGGTTTCCATAGGTTTAAGTTGATTTTGTGTTAAAGGGACACTAAACCTAAAATATTTATTTCATGATTCAGGTAGAGAATTCAATTTTAAACAACATTCCAGTTTACTTCTATTATCCAATTTGCTACATTCTGTAGATATCCTTTGTTGAAGAAATAGCAATGCACATGGGTGAGCCAATCACACAAGGCAGCAATGTGTAGCCACCAATCAGCAGCTACTGAGCCTATCTAGATATGCTTTTCAGCAACGGATACCAAGAGAATGAAGCAAATTAGATAATAGAAGTAAATTAGAAAGTTGTTTAATATGACATGCTCTTTCTAAATCATGAAAGAAAAAAATTGGGTTTCATGTCTCTTTTCATTTAACGCTTCCATCTGACATCGGAATTCTCGAAAATTGCTCCGTAACAAATTTATTGCAAAGGTAACCCGAACTTACATTATACAATTTACGTTTAATGTCTTCGCTCCTTACCTGTGATCATCTATAAAGAGAGATAAACACAAAGATACACTTATTTATGATACATGTTTTTTTATATTGACAGTAAAGTCAAAATTAAGCTTTCCTGATTCAGATACATCATACATTTTAGCTCCTACAGCAGCCCACGGCTAAATTTTTTTAGCTGTGCGGTAAATCCGGCTTGGCGCCCATGGGAAAACATAACCTCTTAGCCAAAAATTTTTTTAGCCGTGCTCTGCTATAGGAGCTAAGAGCGGCGATCGATTGAATCAAATAAAGGAGCTTTCTACATGAAGTATCTTATACTTCATGAATGAAAGTGCCCTTTATTTGTTTCAACAGTCAATCCTAGCGTTTGTAAAACGGTAGGATTTACTTTCACTTTAATTCTATTATCAAATGTGCTTAATTCTTTTGTTATCCTTTGCTAAAGGAAATACTGCACTGGTGACAGCTATATGTATGGCTAAGTGTCTGTGTATCTGATATGCATATGTACAGCTAAGTGTCTGTGTATCTGATTTGCATATGTATGGCTAAGTGTCTGTGTATCTGATATGCATATGTACAGCTAAGTGTCTGTGTATCTGATATGCATATGTATGGTTAAGTGTCTGTGTATCTGATATGCATATGTACGGCTAAGTGTCTGTGTATCTGATGTGCATATGTACGGCTAAGTGTCTGTGTATCTGATATGCATATGTACGGCTAAGTGTCTGTGTATCTGATGTGTATATGTACGGCTAAGTGTCTGTGTATCTGATATGCATATGTACGGCTAAGTGTCTGTGTATCTGATGTTTATATGTACGGCTAAGTGTCTGTGTATATGATGTTTATATGTACAGCTAAGTGTCTGTGTATCTGATTTGCATATGTACAGCTAAGTGTCTGTGTATCTGATGTTTATATGTACGGCTAAGTGTCTGTGTATCTGATGTTTATATGTACAGCTAAGTGTCTGTGTATCTGATTTGCATATATACAGCTAAGTGTCTGTGTATCTGATATGCATGTACGGCTAAGTGTCTGTGTGTCTGATTTGCATATGTACAGCTAAGTGTTTGTGCATCTGATTTGCATATGTATAGCTAAGTGTGTGTGTATCTGATTTGCATATGTACAGCTAAGTATTTGTGTATCTGATTTGCATATGTACAGCTAAGTGTCTGTGTATCTGATATGCATATGTACAGCTAAGTGTCTGTGTATCTGATATGCATATGTACGGCTAAGTGTTTGTGTATCTGATGTGCATATGTACAGCTAAGTGTCTGTGTATCTGATATGTATATGTACGGCTAAGTGTTTGTGTAGCTGATATGCATATATATGGCTAAGTGTCTGTGTATCTGATATGCATATGTACAGCTAGGTGACTGTGTATCTGATATGCATATGTACAGCTAAGTGTCTGTGTATCTGATATGCATATTTACGGCTAAGTGTCTGCGTATCTGATGTGCATATGTATGGCTAAGTGTCTGTGTATCTGATATGCATATGTATGGTTAAGTGTCTGTGTATCTGATGTGCACATGTATGGCTAAATGTCTGTGTATCTGATATGCATATGTACAGCTAAGTGTCTGTGTATCTGATATGCATATGTATGGGTAAGTGTCTGTGTATCTGATGTGCATATGTACAGCTAAGTGTATGTGTGTCTGATGTGCATATGTACGGCTAAGTGTCTGTGTATCTGATGTGCATATGTACAGCTAAGTGTCTGTGTATCTGATGTGCATATGTACGGCTAAGTGTCTGTGTATCTGATATGCATATGTACAGCTAAGTGTTTGTGTATCTGATATGCATATGTACGGCTAAGTGTCTGTGTTTCTGATATGCATGTGTACAGCTAAGTGTCTGTGTATCTGATATGCATATGTACAGCTAAGTGTCTGCGTATCTGTTCTGCATATGTACAGCTAAGTGTCTGTGCATCTGATGTGCATATGTACGGCTAAGTGTTTGTGTATCTGATATGCATATGTACGGCTAAGTGTCTGTGTTTCTGATATGCATGTGTACAGCTAAGTGTGTGTGTATCTGAGATGCATATGTACGGCTAAGTGTCTGTGTTTCTGATATGCATGTGTACAGCTAAGTGTCTGTGTATCTGATATGCATATGTACGGCTAAGTGTCTGCGTATCTGTTCTGCATATGTATGGCTTAAGTAATTAAATGCCCTATCCTCCTGGCTTGCTGTAATAACTTACCAGTCATAAAACTGACTGACACATAACTTAACTTATAACTTAACTTTACCATAAATGACTTTGGTAATACATAACTTGAATAATGACACAAACACAGGGTGTGGGTATAAAGACCCGTAGGGTCCGCATTTATTATAGAACATAGGAACCGGCTGGAAGCAACTCAGCAAACCTTAAACCAGGTGGCGGCAATCTAGCTAGGAGAGTAAGTACCCCCCGCTAGGAAATTGGACCACGCCCGTGAATGCCTACACAAGCGGAGCTTAGCTGCACGCACAGACTTAGGGAGTTCTCGGCAACATCAAATGGGGGGAGGTGCCCCAGGCGCGCGCCTGCAGAGACTACCCTCCCCCTGGGCCAGCCGTCACTCTACCTCTAATGGCAAACCGGGGCGTGGTACAAACCGCCTAGCCAGGGTGTGATATTATAAAGCTCCAGACCAGTAGGACCAGGTGTGACTAGGCGCGTGTACATGCCACTACCTGGGGAGTAAAAAAATTAACGTCCTTGGGCTTAAGGAAGCGAGCCGCGTAGCCCTCGTCCTGCCTCAGACACCCTGCTGATAAAAACACCCTAGTGATGTCCAGCCTAAGTGATTGCCGCCTTACCAATGAAAGGGAGGGCGGGAGGGAAGCTGTGAAGACAAGCTGGAAAGAGGATTTGGGGCCTGTAGCTTGGCTTCTTAAAGGTGAGCCCTGTACCCACCCACACAAATGCAACATTGTTGCCACTTCACAGCAGCTCACTCCTAAGGGCCTTAATTCTTATGTTCGTTCTGGGCTATGCTGCCCTCCACTGTCTTAAGTAATTAAATGCCCTATCCTCCTGGCTTGCTGTAATAACTTACCAGTCATAAAACTGACTGACACATAACTTAACTTATAACTTAACTTTACCATAAATGACTTTGGTAATACATAACTTGAATAATGACACAAACACAGGGTGTGGGTATAAAGACCCGTAGGGTCCGCATTTATTATAGAACATAGGAACCGGCTGGAAGCAACTCAGCAAACCTTAAACCAGGTGGCGGCAATCTAGCTAGGAGAGTAAGTACCCCCCGCTAGGAAATTGGACCACGCCCGTGAATGCCTACACAAGCGGAGCTTAGCTGCACGCACAGACTTAGGGAGTTCTCGGCAACATCAAATGGGGGGAGGTGCCCCAGGCGCGCGCCTGCAGAGACTACCCTCCCCCTGGGCCAGCCGTCACTCTACCTCTAATGGCAAACCGGGGCGTGGTACAAACCGCCACAAGAGATAGCCCACAGGCACAGCTCTTGCCGCCACCCACATAGGTATAATAATATAGCATGCCTCAAATTAACCAGGAACAGGTCGATGCCCCTCTGAGGGAGGTGCACCCCATCCCTCCTGTAGAGGCTTCTCCCAGCCGTTGTGATGTTCCCATGTTCCACAACAAACCCTACTGACTGCGCTAGGACAAAATCCTAACCTCCCTGTTCAGTTTCTTTCTGACCTGAAAGGCCACCCTGTGGGCTGCACATGGCGCCACTCAATACTGGGGATGCTATTGGACCACCCCTTAACATTGGAACCCATGTCTGGAAAGTGTACAAATCAGACTGAATCACCCCACTGAGCAGTTTGCACGGCAGGAGCCCCATATCACTACCACGTGCGTGAATGATCATAACTTGGGGTTTGTCCCACCTGTGCAATGCCCCGTGCAGCAACCCAGGCAGATCCTTCCAACTCAAACCCCTATGACCTAGCCACCTAACAGTGACCCAATGGGGGGGGGGGCAGTTGTTGCCCGTCAGGGCTCGCGACCGCTCTCAGCTCCGCCCAGTGAATGTAGGAGTGACCCGCGATCAGCAGTCTCAGTGGACCATCTCTTGGCCCTGTAAAGAAACAACAGTTAACTGGGAACATCGCAACATGAGAAAACAAACATTCATATTGTTAATGGCGTAACATACAACATGGATCTCTTAGACCTCCATCTCCCCAACGCCCTAATGTGGTCGGCAGACCAACACAAACCCATGGCAGGGGTAGACGCTCCAACCCTGAAGGAGTGGAGGCAATGACCCTTGGGTCAAGGCCCGCTTTCCATGCTGCCCAGCTCAGGCCTCTCCTGCATTGAAATCTGGTCAACAGGGAACCGGCCTCGTGAACCAGAATTTGTAATGGACCCTCCGGATCGCGTCCATATAGGTCCTAAGCAACCTGGCTGGGCAACAAAATGAGCCCACGTGGTGGGTTAAGACGTCCACCTCCTTTCCCTTCTTGGTCTGTCTTTGATCTGGAGAGGAAAATTAGATCAGATGACTCGTCGTTCTTGACATGAGGAGGCCTACAGACCCCCGGGCTTGAACCACCCTAAGTGCCCTGTGAAAAAACCAGCCCAAAGGCAGCGGAGAACGGGTACCCTTGTCAGCATGAGAACCCACCACAGGCACGGTTCAACACAGGAACCAATCTCTTGATGGTAACGGGCTCCCTAACATCCCTTGCTCTGGGCACCATACGCCCCCCAGTCCCTCAACACCTGCCCAACCAGGAAGGTTCTTGAAGAGCCGAGAGGCCATAAATTTACAGAAGAAGGACACGGCAGTCAGCCGAGATCCGACTTACCCTCTAGAAAAACCCCATTACCTTTAAGCTCGTTGATCCGTCCCTAAAGACCCCATTGGACAACACCTCAAGATGGCCGGCTCGTCCTATCACAGAAGGTGATCTATTTAGACCAATGCTTCACCTAAGCGGTCCAAGTAGAGAGGGCCAGCGAAGAACGGATCATGGCAATCAAAGATCACCCACCGGCGCTACCTGCCATAAATAATAGGAACAAACTACTCCGTTAATGTCCGCCTGAGGAGCCAACGCATAGAATGCTTTCCATTGAAACGAAAGAGCGCATCAGCAATTCTATTCTGTACACCGGGTGCAGACACTTCAGCACCAGCATGCGAGGGTACCGCACTACCGCGGGAGATCCCCACGAGAGCATGTTAACAGCAACATGACGCTCTTGTTATCCATCCAGAACACAACCTCCTGATCCCTTAGCTGCTCACGCAAAACCTCAAAGGCAATAATAATGGGGGGGGGGAGCTCTAACAGGCTAAACTTCTTAACAAGCCCCTCAGAACCCATGACCGAGGCCATGGGACGGCACTCCAGTGACCGGACAAGAAGGCCCCCCACCCGTGAGACCCTGCCGCATCAGTAACAACTGAATTACCATGTTGGAAGGAACAAACTTTGACCATGAGCAGATCTCATTAAAAAATGGTTCCAGAATTGACCCCATACTGCCAAGTCATCGACATTTCTGCCATTACACAAAACTCACTCGCTTGTGACCGCTCGCCGCACGACGCCCTCTGAGCCGCCGAATAAAATTTCTGCTTATAGGAATAATCCTACCGGCGAAATTCAGAAGAACCAACATGGTCTGGAGATCCTTCATGGAACCAACAAAGGACCCGATTTCCCGAACCTTACCAACCATACGGGCAATCATATCTTATAGCAAATGACACTGCATTAACGAAGAGTCAATCTTGATACCCAAAAAGGTAAGGCACGTGCAAAGGCACTGGGTCTAACCCTCCGCCAGAGGGACACCCATTCTGGCCAGCAAAAATCGAATCACTTTCATCAGGAAAGCACACACAGCGTATCCAGCATATCCAAACAGCTGGACATCGTCCAGGCAATGTGCCGGCCATCAAAAACAGCAATCACTGAGATGGCCCAGTGCAAGAAGCTCTGAAGGCTTCAAAATGAGCACATGATATAGAACAGCTCATAGGCAAGCTTTTGTCCACGAAATACTTGCCCTCACGCCAACATCCCAGGGTGTAAGGAGGAGGGATGAATGGGAAGCATCCGAAATGCTGATACCACAACCAGGTTTGCCCTCCATACCAGTGATAACGCGTCATCAAAGGACTGGTAGTAAACCGAACTGGCTCAGGGGAAATAGCGTTGCTGCCCGACCTCCCTCTAGGGAAGGTAAGGTGCTGGATGAGCCAGGACTTACCCGGCTCCTTCTTAGGAACAACGCCAAGAGGAGAGAGGAACCAATCCTCGAATCGTAATCTCCACAAATGAGCCAGCCCTGCGGCCCACAGCAATTTCCTTGTCCCTCTTTTCCTCGCAACGCTAGGAAATTAGTATGCCGATTTCGTAAACCCTATACCGCGAAGCTGAAGGGGATAATGAATCCCTGAAGGAGGCCGCCGCCTAGCAAGGCAGCCACCCTCCTATCCAAATTACGGCTACCAATTGCGGCTACCCTCAGTGGGGTGGCCACCCTTTCCGGCAGTGAAAGGTTTGAAACTGGAACTAGGCTGCTCTCGCGACCGGCCTGCATCGTGGGATCTGTTACACTCCAACTGGAGTGGCCACCCCGCGGTGCTTACTCACGTGGCAAAACACACGCCGGCCCTTTGGGGCAGAGCTTATTCTGGAACTGCACAGGAAATACCTGTGGAACGCCGCTGAGAGCGCTAAGGTGCGCAATTGCCAGGGGACCCAGCAGAGACCTGCCCGGGCAAAAAAGGCTTTTTCGGGCCCGAACTATGCCCCTAACCACAAATCTACGTCGCCAAATTCAGGAGGGGATTACCAACCATCTATCGCTGAACGCGACGCCATAATCCCGCTATGCCCGTTCCCGAAACCGCTCGCAAACGGTTTAGATGGCATCTTGATATTTGAGGATATTCAGAGCCCGATCGGGAAGTTTAGCGATGTAACACCGCCATTTCTTCCCGGTGATAGACCTTGGCCGGAAGTTCAAACCTATGCCATATTTACCCTCTTGAATGCGTCTAACAAATTTGGACTTCAGATGCTCGAGAAGGCTTAATGAGGGCTGCTTGTGCTCGTCCCCATACATGGCCGTTGTAAGCCCATCTGTCGCCCCAGGGACAGCCACCCCCCGCTGCGCAGGAGGTGTCTGCAATGAACACAGGGTTCTAGCGAGAGAAACAAGGGGAGAGGGGGAGGACCCATGGCCTTACGCACCTTGACTACCCACGTCATCAATTTTATACATTCCCTTCTGCTCTTTAGCCTCCGACCCCAGGGACCTATCACTCACTCAGACCCAAAATCATCCGAAGATGAACTAAAGCCCCTATGCCCGAAAGATAAAATGGTCTCACCAGTTCCAAGAGGGGCGCTGTACTCTTCCTTGCCACGAACACCTGGACTGTACTGCATCGGCACCCAAGCATTCTGTGGCTCCATGAGATACACCACTTCTTGCGATTCCATGCTCTCCAGCTCCCAGGGGCGCTGCACGGCAAAGGATCCAAGGAGATTGAAGGTTACTCCCGGCTGTGCTCCTCCTTGGCCTGAAATGAGAAATGCAAGAGAGGAGTACCACGGGGAGAGGACAAGGACCCCCCCATCCACAGTAGAATCTAGTCCCCCTCGCCCAGAACATTGCGCAATGCGCCACACACTGTTCCATACACTCAGACATGCCACTCTCTTGTGATGCAGACACTGCATTCGCCACTACACCTGACTAGAGAAGCCCTGTTCTGTGCTATCTCCATGCTGAGCAGAAACTAAGAGAAAAACATCTGGGCCCTTCCTGGCCGAAACGTTAATTGTTACCCCAAATGTATTAAAAGAGACACAGCGGGATTCGATCTCTAAACCTCTTGCTTACAAGACAGCAATGCTAGCCACTGCGCTACAGCCACATGACTCCCACAGGGGAGGGGGTACCCCAGGTGAACTCCTGCGTGCCCTATGTGATGGGCCTCTCATGCACCGCAACATAACACGGCGTAATTCCTGCTAGGCCTCAATTGGCCGCTAACAGTCAGGCATTGCGCCACTGACTGACTGCAAAGAAAAGGCTGACTATCTAAACAATCTGTTGATAAACAAAAGAAACCCCCAGTCAGGCCTGCGGCCTGCTCATAAATACCCTTTCTCAGCGCCTGAAACCACAGCCTCTGGCCTGCAAATTCTCCCATGCTTTCCACATCCTACTCCCCAGACATTGCAAGCAATTTATCTGCCAGCGAGCGCAGAGCCACTGAGCCTCGCTGCGCGCCCCCCCCAGCGGGCCTCGTCCCCCCCCCCAGGCACTCCTCTCTTACCTGGGACCCCGGAGGAGGAGACGATCCCACCCGCTTGGCTACCGGATCTCAAATGGCGGTTCCGGAAGTGACGTCACCGGAAGTGACGTCACCGGAAGCGCCGAGACCGGTGTCTGTGTATCTGATGTGTATATGTACGGCTAAGTGTCTGTGTATCTGATATGCATATGTACGGCTAAGTGTCTGTGTATCTGATGTTTATATGTACGGCTAAGTGTCTGTGTATATGATGTTTATATGTACAGCTAAGTGTCTGTGTATCTGATTTGCATATGTACAGCTAAGTGTCTGTGTATCTGATGTTTATATGTACGGCTAAGTGTCTGTGTATCTGATGTTTATATGTACAGCTAAGTGTCTGTGTATCTGATTTGCATATATACAGCTAAGTGTCTGTGTATCTGATATGCATGTACGGCTAAGTGTCTGTGTGTCTGATTTGCATATGTACAGCTAAGTGTTTGTGCATCTGATTTGCATATGTATAGCTAAGTGTGTGTGTATCTGATTTGCATATGTACAGCTAAGTATTTGTGTATCTGATTTGCATATGTACAGCTAAGTGTCTGTGTATCTGATATGCATATGTACAGCTAAGTGTCTGTGTATCTGATATGCATATGTACGGCTAAGTGTTTGTGTATCTGATGTGCATATGTACAGCTAAGTGTCTGTGTATCTGATATGTATATGTACGGCTAAGTGTTTGTGTAGCTGATATGCATATATATGGCTAAGTGTCTGTGTATCTGATATGCATATGTACAGCTAGGTGACTGTGTATCTGATATGCATATGTACAGCTAAGTGTCTGTGTATCTGATATGCATATTTACGGCTAAGTGTCTGCGTATCTGATGTGCATATGTATGGCTAAGTGTCTGTGTATCTGATATGCATATGTATGGTTAAGTGTCTGTGTATCTGATGTGCACATGTATGGCTAAATGTCTGTGTATCTGATATGCATATGTACAGCTAAGTGTCTGTGTATCTGATATGCATATGTATGGGTAAGTGTCTGTGTATCTGATGTGCATATGTACAGCTAAGTGTATGTGTGTCTGATGTGCATATGTACGGCTAAGTGTCTGTGTATCTGATGTGCATATGTACGGCTAAGTGTCTGTGTATCTGATGTGCATATGTACGGCTAAGTGTCTGTGTATCTGATATGCATATGTACAGCTAAGTGTTTGTGTATCTGATATGCATATGTACGGCTAAGTGTCTGTGTTTCTGATATGCATGTGTACAGCTAAGTGTCTGTGTATCTGATATGCATATGTACAGCTAAGTGTCTGCGTATCTGTTCTGCATATGTACAGCTAAGTGTCTGTGCATCTGATGTGCATATGTACGGCTAAGTGTTTGTGTATCTGATATGCATATGTACGGCTAAGTGTCTGTGTTTCTGATATGCATGTGTACAGCTAAGTGTGTGTGTATCTGAGATGCATATGTACGGCTAAGTGTCTGTGTTTCTGATATGCATGTGTACAGCTAAGTGTCTGTGTATCTGATATGCATATGTACGGCTAAGTGTCTGCGTATCTGTTCTGCATATGTATGGCTTAAGTAATTAAATGCCCTATCCTCCTCGCTTGCTGTAATAACTTACCAGTCATAAAACTGACTGACACATAACTTAACTTATAACTTAACTTTACCATAAATGACTTTGGTAATACATAACTTGAATAATGACACAAACACAGGGTGTGGGTATAAAGACCCGTAGGGTCCGCATTTATTATAGAACATAGGAACCGGCTGGAAGCAACTCAGCAAACCTTAAACCAGGTGGCGGCAATCTAGCTAGGAGAGTAAGTACCCCCCGCTAGGAAATTGGACCACGCCCGTGAATGCCTACACAAGCGGAGCTTAGCTGCACGCACAGACTTAGGGAGTTCTCGGCAACATCAAATGGGGGGAGGTGCCCCAGGCGCGCGCCTGCAGAGACTACCCTCCCCCTGGGCCAGCCGTCACTCTACCTCTAATGGCAAACCGGGGCGTGGTACAAACCGCCTAGCCAGGGTGTGATATTATAAAGCTCCAGACCAGTAGGACCAGGTGTGACTAGGCGCGTGTACATGCCACTACCTGGGGAGTAAAAAAATTAACGTCCTTGGGCTTAAGGAAGCGAGCCGCGTAGCCCTCGTCCTGCCTCAGACACCCTGCTGATAAAAACACCCTAGTGATGTCCAGCCTAAGTGATTGCCGCCTTACCAATGAAAGGGAGGGCGGGAGGGAAGCTGTGAAGACAAGCTGGAAAGAGGATTTGGGGCCTGTAGCTTGGCTTCTTAAAGGTGAGCCCTGTACCCACCCACACAAATGCAACATTGTTGCCACTTCACAGCAGCTCACTCCTAAGGGCCTTAATTCTTATGTTCGTTCTGGGCTATGCTGCCCTCCACTGTCTTAAGTAATTAAATGCCCTATCCTCCTGGCTTGCTGTAATAACTTACCAGTCATAAAACTGACTGACACATAACTTAACTTATAACTTAACTTTACCATAAATGACTTTGGTAATACATAACTTGAATAATGACACAAACACAGGGTGTGGGTATAAAGACCCGTAGGGTCCGCATTTATTATAGAACATAGGAACCGGCTGGAAGCAACTCAGCAAACCTTAAACCAGGTGGCGGCAATCTAGCTAGGAGAGTAAGTACCCCCCGCTAGGAAATTGGACCACGCCCGTGAATGCCTACACAAGCGGAGCTTAGCTGCACGCACAGACTTAGGGAGTTCTCGGCAACATCAAATGGGGGGAGGTGCCCCAGGCGCGCGCCTGCAGAGACTACCCTCCCCCTGGGCCAGCCGTCACTCTACCTCTAATGGCAAACCGGGGCGTGGTACAAACCGCCACAAGAGATAGCCCACAGGCACAGCTCTTGCCGCCACCCACATAGGTATAATAATATAGCATGCCTCAAATTAACCAGGAACAGGTCGATGCCCCTCTGAGGGAGGTGCACCCCATCCCTCCTGTAGAGGCTTCTCCCAGCCGTTGTGATGTTCCCATGTTCCACAACAAACCCTACTGACTGCGCTAGGACAAAATCCTAACCTCCCTGTTCAGTTTCTTTCTGACCTGAAAGGCCACCCTGTGGGCTGCACATGGCGCCACTCAATACTGGGGATGCTATTGGACCACCCCTTAACATTGGAACCCATGTCTGGAAAGTGTACAAATCAGACTGAATCACCCCACTGAGCAGTTTGCACGGCAGGAGCCCCATATCACTACCACGTGCGTGAATGATCATAACTTGGGGTTTGTCCCACCTGTGCAATGCCCCGTGCAGCAACCCAGGCAGATCCTTCCAACTCAAACCCCTATGACCTAGCCACCTAACAGTGACCCAATGGGGGGGGGGGGCAGTTGTTGCCCGTCAGGGCTCGCGACCGCTCTCAGCTCCGCCCAGTGAATGTAGGAGTGACCCGCGATCAGCAGTCTCAGTGGACCATCTCTTGGCCCTGTAAAGAAACAACAGTTAACTGGGAACATCGCAACATGAGAAAACAAACATTCATATTGTTAATGGCGTAACATACAACATGGATCTCTTAGACCTCCATCTCCCCAACGCCCTAATGTGGTCGGCAGACCAACACAAACCCATGGCAGGGGTAGACGCTCCAACCCTGAAGGAGTGGAGGCAATGACCCTTGGGTCAAGGCCCGCTTTCCATGCTGCCCAGCTCAGGCCTCTCCTGCATTGAAATCTGGTCAACAGGGAACCGGCCTCGTGAACCAGAATTTGTAATGGACCCTCCGGATCGCGTCCATATAGGTCCTAAGCAACCTGGCTGGGCAACAAAATGAGCCCACGTGGTGGGTTAAGACGTCCACCTCCTTTCCCTTCTTGGTCTGTCTTTGATCTGGAGAGGAAAATTAGATCAGATGACTCGTCGTTCTTGACATGAGGAGGCCTACAGACCCCCGGGCTTGAACCACCCTAAGTGCCCTGTGAAAAAACCAGCCCAAAGGCAGCGGAGAACGGGTACCCTTGTCAGCATGAGAACCCACCACAGGCACGGTTCAACACAGGAACCAATCTCTTGATGGTAACGGGCTCCCTAACATCCCTTGCTCTGGGCACCATACGCCCCCCAGTCCCTCAACACCTGCCCAACCAGGAAGGTTCTTGAAGAGCCGAGAGGCCATAAATTTACAGAAGAAGGACACGGCAGTCAGCCGAGATCCGACTTACCCTCTAGAAAAACCCCATTACCTTTAAGCTCGTTGATCCGTCCCTAAAGACCCCATTGGACAACACCTCAAGATGGCCGGCTCGTCCTATCACAGAAGGTGATCTATTTAGACCAATGCTTCACCTAAGCGGTCCAAGTAGAGAGGGCCAGCGAAGAACGGATCATGGCAATCAAAGATCACCCACCGGCGCTACCTGCCATAAATAATAGGAACAAACTACTCCGTTAATGTCCGCCTGAGGAGCCAACGCATAGAATGCTTTCCATTGAAACGAAAGAGCGCATCAGCAATTCTATTCTGTACACCGGGTGCAGACACTTCAGCACCAGCATGCGAGGGTACCGCACTACCGCGGGAGATCCCCACGAGAGCATGTTAACAGCAACATGACGCTCTTGTTATCCATCCAGAACACAACCTCCTGATCCCTTAGCTGCTCACGCAAAACCTCAAAGGCAATAATAATGGGGGGGGGGAGCTCTAACAGGCTAAACTTCTTAACAAGCCCCTCAGAACCCATGACCGAGGCCATGGGACGGCACTCCAGTGACCGGACAAGAAGGCCCCCCACCCGTGAGACCCTGCCGCATCAGTAACAACTGAATTACCATGTTGGAAGGAACAAACTTTGACCATGAGCAGATCTCATTAAAAAATGGTTCCAGAATTGACCCCATACTGCCAAGTCATCGACATTTCTGCCATTACACAAAACTCACTCGCTTGTGACCGCTCGCCGCACGACGCCCTCTGAGCCGCCGAATAAAATTTCTGCTTATAGGAATAATCCTACCGGCGAAATTCAGAAGAACCAACATGGTCTGGAGATCCTTCATGGAACCAACAAAGGACCCGATTTCCCGAACCTTACCAACCATACGGGCAATCATATCTTATAGCAAATGACACTGCATTAACAAAGAGTCAATCTTGATACCCAAAAAGGTAAGGCACGTGCAAAGGCACTGGGTCTAACCCTCCGCCAGAGGGACACCCATTCTGGCCAGCAAAAATCGAATCACTTTCATCAGGAAAGCACACACAGCGTATCCAGCATATCCAAACAGCTGGACATCGTCCAGGCAATGTGCCGGCCATCAAAAACAGCAATCACTGAGATGGCCCAGTGCAAGAAGCTCTGAAGGCTTCAAAATGAGCACATGATATAGAACAGCTCATAGGCAAGCTTTTGTCCACGAAATACTTGCCCTCACGCCAACATCCCAGGGTGTAAGGAGGAGGGATGAATGGGAAGCATCCGAAATGCTGATACCACAACCAGGTTTGCCCTCCATACCAGTGATAACGCGTCATCAAAGGACTGGTAGTAAACCGAACTGGCTCAGGGGAAATAGCGTTGCTGCCCGACCTCCCTCTAGGGAAGGTAAGGTGCTGGATGAGCCAGGACTTACCCGGCTCCTTCTTAGGAACAACGCCAAGAGGAGAGAGGAACCAATCCTCGAATCGTAATCTCTACAAATGAGCCAGCCCTGCGGCCCACAGCAATCTCCTTGTCCCTCTTTTCCTCGCAACGCTAGGAAATTAGTATGCCGATTTCGTAAACCCTATACCGCGAAGCTGAAGGGGATAATGAATCCCTGAAGGAGGCCGCCGCCTAGCAAGGCAGCCACCCTCCTATCCGAATTACGGCTACCAATTGCGGCTACCCTCAGTGGGGTGGCCACCCTTTCCGGCAGTGAAAGGTTTGAAACTGGAACTAGGCTGCTCTCGCGACCGGCCTGCATCGTGGGATCTGTTACACTCCAACTGGAGTGGCCACCCCGCGGTGCTTACTCACGTGGCAAAACACACGCCGGCCCTTTGGGGCAGAGCTTATTCTGGAACTGCACAGGAAATACCTGTGGAACGCCGCTGAGAGCGCTAAGGTGCGCAATTGCCAGGGGACCCAGCAGAGACCTGCCCGGGCAAAAAAGGCTTTTTCGGGCCCGAACTATGCCCCTAACCACAAATCTACGTCGCCAAATTCAGGAGGGGATTACCAACCATCTATCGCTGAACGCGACGCCATAATCCCGCTATGCCCGTTCCCGAAACCGCTCGCAAACGGTTTAGATGGCATCTTGATATTTGAGGATATTCAGAGCCCGATCGGGAAGTTTAGCGATGTAACACCGCCATTTCTTCCCGGTGATAGACCTTGACCGGAAGTTCAAACCTATGCCATATTTACCCTCTTGAATGCGTCTAACAAATTTGGACTTCAGATGCTCGAGAAGGCTTAATGAGGGCTGCTTGTGCTCGTCCCCATACATGGCCGTTGTAAGCCCATCTGTCGCCCCAGGGACAGCCACCCCCCGCTGCGCAGGAGGTGTCTGCAATGAACACAGGGTTCTAGCGAGAGAAACAAGGGGAGAGGGGGAGGACCCATGGCCTTACGCACCTTGACTACCCACGTCATCAATTTTATACATTCCCTTCTGCTCTTTAGCCTCCGACCCCAGGGACCTATCACTCACTCAGACCCAAAATCATCCGAAGATGAACTAAAGCCCCTATGCCCGAAAGATAAAATGGTCTCACCAGTTCCAAGAGGGGCGCTGTACTCTTCCTTGCCACGAACACCTGGACTGTACTGCATCGGCACCCAAGCATTCTGTGGCTCCATGAGATACACCACTTCTTGCGATTCCATGCTCTCCAGCTCCCAGGGGCGCTGCACGGCAAAGGATCCAAGGAGATTGAAGGTTACTCCCGGCTGTGCTCCTCCTTGGCCTGAAATGAGAAATGCAAGAGAGGAGTACCACGGGGAGAGGACAAGGACCCCCCCATCCACAGTAGAATCTAGTCCCCCTCGCCCAGAACATTGCGCAATGCGCCACACACTGTTCCATACACTCAGACATGCCACTCTCTTGTGATGCAGACACTGCATTCGCCACTACACCTGACTAGAGAAGCCCTGTTCTGTGCTATCTCCATGCTGAGCAGAAACTAAGAGAAAAACATCTGGGCCCTTCCTGGCCGAAACGTTAATTGTTACCCCAAATGTATTAAAAGAGACACAGCGGGATTCGATCTCTAAACCTCTTGCTTACAAGACAGCAATGCTAGCCACTGCGCTACAGCCACATGACTCCCACAGGGGAGGGGGTACCCCAGGTGAACTCCTGCGTGCCCTATGTGATGGGCCTCTCATGCACCGCAACATAACACGGCGTAATTCCTGCTAGGCCTCAATTGGCCGCTAACAGTCAGGCATTGCGCCACTGACTGACTGCAAAGAAAAGGCTGACTATCTAAACAATCTGTTGATAAACAAAAGAAACCCCCAGTCAGGCCTGCGGCCTGCTCATAAATGCCCTTTCTCAGCGCCTGAAACCACAGCCTCTGGCCTGCAAATTCTCCCATGCTTTCCACATCCTACTCCCCAGACATTGCAAGCAATTTATCTGCCAGCGAGCGCAGAGCCACTGAGCCTCGCTGCGCGCCCCCCCCAGCGGGCCTCGTCCCCCCCCCCAGGCACTCCTCTCTTACCTGGGACCCCGGAGGAGGAGACGATCCCACCCGCTTGGCTACCGGATCTCAAATGGCGGTTCCGGAAGTGACGTCACCGGAAGTGACGTCACCGGACGCGCCGAGACCGGAAGAGACGCCGTCAATGATGGATGCCGCCGCCCGCATGGCCGAAGACTCGCCCGAAGCCATCCGACGACCAGGAGGAGGGGAAGAACCGCCGGAAGTCGCGACCGCTAAAGGGGGACCGCCGCCACAAGCCCTGCAAGAGCGCGACCGCTGCAGGCCTGGGCTTCGTGGACACCGTAACCGATGGCGGAGGTAAGTATGAATGCTCACACTCACTCCAGCCAACGATCCACCCTAGAGACGCGCATCAGGGGTATGTGGAAATGATTAAGGGGGGGGGAAGAGGTTACCCGGCCCCCAGGCCCAACCACTAACTGACCGGGAGGGAGAGAGGGGGAAGATGGGCCTACCTGGGAAATAATCTATTAACTGGAGAGTGCCAGGTCAAACACCAATAGGGCACCCAGATCCCTCCCTGACTTCCCCATTAAATTACAGAGAAAAGGGGGGAAAGATCGGGGTACGACTCACCGGAGATGGTGGGACTCCGATCAGTAACTCCTCCAACACATCACTCTTCACAGGTGCTCTGGAAGACTTTGAAAAAACAGCCCATGCTGCAGCAGACTGCTTAACCAGAGAATGAAGATGCTGTGATCCTGCAAGCTGTGAAGACAAGCTGGAAAGAGGATTTGGGGCCTGTAGCTTGGCTTCTTAAAGGTGAGCCCTGTACCCACCCACACAAATGCAACATTGTTGCCACTTCACAGCAGCTCACTCCTAAGGGCCTTAATTCTTATGTTCGTTCTGGGCTATGCTGCCCTCCACTGTCTAAGTGTCTGTGTATCTGATGTGCATATGTACAGCTAAGTGTCTGTGTATCTGATATGCATATGTACAGCTAAGTGTCTGTGTATCTGATATGCATATGTATGGTTAAGTGTCTGTGTATCTGATATGCATATGTATGGTTAAGTGTCTGTGTATCTGATATGCATATGTACAGCTAAGTGTCTGTGTATCTGATATGCATATGTACAGCTAAGTGTCTGTGTATCTGATATGCATATGTACGGCTAAGTGTCTGTGTATCTGATATGCATATGTATGGTTAAGTGTCTGTGTATCTGATATGCATATGTACAGCTAAGTGTCTGTGTATCTGATGTGCATATGTATGGCTAAGTGTCTGTGTATCTGATATGCATATGTACAGCTAAGTGTCTGTGTATCTGATATGCATATGTACGGCTAAGTGTCTGTGTATCTGATATGCATATGTACAGCTAAGTGTCTGTGTATCTGATGTGCATATGTACGGCTAAGTGTGTGTGTATTTGATGTGCATATGTACGGCTAAGAGTCTGTGTATCTGATGTGCATATGTACAACTAAGTGTGTGTGTATCTGATGTGCATATGTACAACTAAGTGTGTGTGTAACTGATGTGCATATGTACGGCTAAGTGTCTGTGTATCTGATGTGCATATGTACAGCTAAGTGTCTGTGCATCTGATATGCATATGTACAGCTAAGTGTCTGTGTATCTGATATGCATATGTACGGCTAAGTGTCTGCGTATCTGATGTGCATATCTATGGCTAAGAGTCTGACTGTGTATCTGATATGCATATTTACAGCTAAGTGTCTGTGTATCTGATATGCATATGTATGGTTAAGTGTCTGTGTATCTGATATGCATATGTATGGTTAAGTGTCTGTGTATCTGATATGCATATGTACAGCTAAGTGTCTGTGTATCTGATGAGCATATGTATGGCTAAGCGTCTGTGTATCTGATATGCATATGTACAGCTAGGTGTCTGTGTATCTGATATGCATATGTACGGCTAAGTGTCTGTGTATTTGATATGCATATGTACAGCTAGGTGTCTGTGTATCTGATATGCATATGTACAGCTAGGTGTCTGTGTATTTGATGTGCATAAGTACGGCTAAGTGTGTGTGTATCTGATGTGCATATGTACGGCTAAGTGTCTGTGTATCTGATGTGCATATGTACAGCTAAGTGTCTGTGTATCTGATGTGCATATGTACGGCTAAGTGTCTGTGTATCTTATATACATATGTACGGCTAAGTGTCTGTGTATCTGATATGCATATGTACGGCTAAGTGTGTGTGTATCTGATGTGCATATGTACGGCTAAGTGTCTGTGTATCTGATGTGCATATGTACAGCTAAGTGTCTGTGTATCTGATATGCATATGTACGGCAAAGTGTCTGCGTACCTGATGTGCATATGTACGGCTAAGTGTCTGTGTATCTGATATGCATATGTACAGCTAAGTGTCTGTGTATCTGATATGCATATGTACAGCTAAGTGTCTGTGTATCTGATATGCATATGTACAGCTAAGTGTCTGTGTATCTGATATGCATATGTATGGCTAAGTGTCTGTGTATCTGATATGCATATGTACAGCTAAGTGTCTGTGTATCTGATATGCATATGTACGGCTAAGTGTCTGTGTATCTGATGTGCATATGTACAGCTAAGTGTCTGTGTATCTGATGTGCATATGTACGGCTAAGTGTCTGTGTATCTGATATGCATATGTACAGCTAACTGTTTGTGTATCTGATATGCATATGTATGGCTAAGTGTCTGTGTATCTGATATGCATATGTACAGCTAAGTGTCTGTGTATCTGATATGCATATGTACAGCTAAGTGTCTGTGTATCTGATATGCATATGTACGGCTAAGTGTCTGCGTATCTGATGTGCATATGTATGGCTAAGTGTCTGTGTATCTGATATGAATATGTACAGCTAAGTGTCTGTGTATCTGATGTTTATATGTACGGCTCAGTGTCTGTGTATCTGATGTGCATATGTACGGCTAAGTGTCTGTGTATCTGATAAGCAAATGTACGGCTAAGTGTCTGTGTATCTGATATGCATATGTATGGCTAAGTGTCTGTGTATCTGATGTTTATATGTACAGCTAAGTGTCTGTGTATCTGATTTGCATATGTACAGCTAAGTGTCTGTGTATCTGATATGCATGTACGGCTAAGTGTCTGTGTGTCTGATTTGCATATGTACAGCTAAGTGTTTGTATATCTGATTTGCATATGTACAGCTAAGTGTTTGTGTATCTGATTTGCATATTTACAGCTAAGTGTTTGTGTATCTGATTTGCATATGTACAGCTAAGTGTCTGTGTATCTGATATGCATATGTACAGCTAAGTGTCTGTGTATCTGATATGCATATGTACGGCTAAGTGTTTGTGTATCTGATGTGCATATGTACAGCTAAGTGTTTGTGTGTCTGATTTGCATATGTATGGCTAAGTTTCTGTGTATCTGATATGTATATGTACGGCTAAGTGTTTGTGTATCTGATATGCATATGTATGGCTAAGTGTCTGTATATCTGATATGCATATGTACAGCTAAGTGTCTGTGTATCTGATATGCATATGTACAGCTAAGTGTCTGCGTATCTGATATGCATATGTACAGCTAAGTGTCTGTGTATCTGATATGCATATGTACGGCTAAGTGTCTGCGTACCTGATGTGCATATTTACGGCTAAGTGTTTGTGTAGCTGATATGCATATATATGGCTAAGTGTCTGTGTATCTGATATGCATATGTACAGCTAGGTGACTGTGTATCTGATATGCATATGTACAGCTAAGTGTCTGTGTATCTGATATGCATATTTACGGCTAAGTGTCTGCGTATCTGATGTGCATATGTATGGCTAAGTGTCTGTGTATCTGATATGCATATGTATGGTTAAGTGTCTGTGTATCTGATGTGCACATGTATGGCTAAATGTCTGTGTATCTGATATGCATATGTACAGCTAAGTGTCTGTGTATCTGATATGCATATGTATGGGTTAGGGTCTGTGTATCTGATATGCATATGTACAGCTAAGTGTCTGTGTATCTGATGTGCATATGTACGGCTAAGTGTCTGTGTATCTGATGTGCATATGTACAGCTAAGTGTCTGTGTATCTGATGTGCATATGTACGGCTAAGTGTCTGTGTATCTGATATGCATATGTACAGCTAAGTGTTTGTGTATCTGATATGCATATGTACGGCTAAGTGTCTGTGTTTCTGATATGCATGTGTACAGCTAAGTGTCTGTGTATCTGATATGCATATGTACAGCTAAGTGTCTTCGTATCTGTTCTGCATATGTACAGCTAAGTGTCTGTGTATCTGATGTGCATATGTACGGCTAAGTGTCTGTGTATCTGATATGCATATGTACAGCTAATTGTTTGTGTATCTGATATGCGATATGCATGTGTACAGCTAAGTGTTTGTGTATCTGATATGCATATGTACGGCTAAGTGTCTGTGTTTCTGATATGCATGTGTACAGCTAAGTGTCTGTGTATCTGATATGCATATGTACGGCTAAGTGTCTGCGTATCTGTTCTGCATATGTATGGCTAAGTGTCTGTGTATCTGATGTGCATATGTACAGCTAAGTGTCTGTGTATCTGATATGCATATGTACAGCTAAGTGTCTGTGTATCTGATATGCATATGTATGGTTAAGTGTCTGTGTATCTGATATGCATATGTATGGTTAAGTGTCTGTGTATCTGATATGCATATGTACAGCTAAGTGTCTGTGTATCTGATATGCATATGTACGGCTAAGTGTCTGTGTATGTGATATGCATATGTATGGTTAAGTGTCTGTGTATCTGATATGCATATGTATGGTTAAGTGTCTGTGTATCTGATATGCATATGTACAGCTAAGTGTCTGTGTATCTGATGTGCATATGTATGGCTAAGTGTCTGTGTATCTGATATGCATATGTACAGCTAAGTGTCTGTGTATCTGATATGCATATGTACGGCTAAGTGTCTGTGTATCTGATATGCATATGTACAGCTAAGTGTCTGTGTATCTGATGTGCATATGTACGGCTAAGTGTGTGTGTATCTGATGTGCATATGTACGGCTAAGAGTCTGTGTATCTGATGTGCATATATACGACTAAGTGTGTGTGTATCTGATGTGCATATGTACGGCTAAGTGTCTGTGTATCTGATATGCATATGTACAGCTAAGTGTCTGTGTATCTGATATGCATATGTACGGCTAAGTGTCTGCGTATCTGATGTGCATATCTATGGCTAAGAGTCTGACTGTGTATCTGATATGCATATTTACAGCTAAGTGTCTGTGTATCTGATATGCATATGTATGGTTAAGTGTCTGTGTATCTGATATGCATATGTATGGTTAAGTGTCTGTGTATCTGATATGCATATGTACAGCTAAGTGTCTGTGTATCTGATGAGCATATGTACGGCTAAGTGTCTTTGTTTCTGATATGCATGTGTACAGCTAAGTGTCTGTGTATCTGATATGCATATGTACAGCTAAGTGTCTGCGTATCTGTTCTGCATATGTACAGCTAAGTGTCTGTGTATCTGATGTGCATATGTACGGCTAAGTGTCTGTGTATCTGATATGCATATGTACAGCTAAGTGTTTGTGTATCTGAAATGCGATATGCATGTGTACAGCTAAGTGTTTGTGTATCTGATATGCATATGTACGGCTAAGTGTCTGTGTTTCTGATATGCATGTGTACAGCTAAGTGTCTGTGTATCTGATATGCATATGTACGGCTAAGTGTCTGCGTATCTGTTCTGCATATATATATGGCTAAGTGTCTGTGTATCTGATGTGCATATGTATATGCATATGTACAGCTAAGTGTCTGTGTATCTGATATGCATATATATATGGCTAAGTGTCTGTGTATCTGATGTGCATATGTACAGCTAAGTGTCTGTGTATTTGATGTGCCTATGTACGGCTAAGTGTCTGTGTATCTGATATGCATATGTACGGCTAAGTGTGTGTGTATCTGATGTACATATGTACGGCTAAGTGTCTGTGTATCTGATATGCATATGTACAGCTAACTGTTTGTGTATCTGATATGCATATGTATGGCTAAGTGTCTGTGTATCTGATATGCATATGTACAGCTAAGTGTCTGTGTATCTGATATGCATATGTACAGCTAAGTGTCTGTGTATCTGATATGCATATGTACGGCTAAGTGTCTGCGTATCTGATGTGCATATGTATGGCTAAGTGTCTGTGTATCTGATATGAATATGTACAGCTAAGCGTCTGTGTATCTGATGTTTATATGTACGGCTCAGTGTCTGTGTATCTGATGTGCATATGTACGGCTAAGTGTCTGTGTATCTGATAAGCAAATGTACGGCTAAGTGTCTGTGTATCTGATATGCATATGTACGGCTAAGTGTCTGTGTATCTGATGTTTATATGTACAGCTAAATGTCTGTGTATCTGATTTGCATATGTACAGCTAAGTGTCTGTGTATCTGATATGCATGTACGGCTAAGTGTCTGTGTGTCTGATATGCATATGTACAGCTAAGTGTCTGTGTATCTGATATGCATATGTATGGGTTATGGTCTGTGTATCTGATATGCATATGTACAGCTAAGTGTCTGTGTATCTGATGTGCATATGTACGGCTAAGTGTCTGTGTATCTGATGTGCATATGTACAGCTAAGTGTCTGTGTATCTGATGTGCATATGTACGGCTAAGTGTCTGTGTATCTGATATGCATATGTATAGCTAAGTGTTTGTGTATCTGATATGCATATGTATGGCTAAGTGTCTGTGTTTCTGATATGCATGTGTACAGCTAAGTGTCTGTGTATCTGATGTTTATATGTACAGCTAAATGTCTGTGTATCTGATTTGCATATGTACAGCTAAGTGTCTGTGTATCTGATATGCATGTACGGCTAAGTGTCTGTGTGTCTGATTTGCATATATACAGCTAAGTGTTTGTGTATCTGATTTGCATATGTACAGCTAAGTGTTTGTGTATCTGATTTGCATATGTACAGCTAAGTGTTTGTGTATCTGATTTGCATATTTACAGCTAAGTGTTTGTGTATCTGATTTGCATATGTACAGCTAAGTGTCTGTGTATCTGATATGCATATGTACAGCTAAGTGTCTGTGTATCTGATATGCATATGTACGGCTAAGTGTTTGTGTATCTGATGTGCATGTACGGCTAAGTGTCTGTGTGTCTGATTTGCATATATACAGCTAAGTGTTTGTGTATCTGATTTGCATATGTACAGCTAAGTGTTTGTGTATCTGATTTGCATATGTACAGCTAAGTGTTTGTGTATCTGATTTGCATATTTACAGCTAAGTGTTTGTGTATCTGATTTGCATATGTACAGCTAAGTGTCTATGTATCTGATATGCATATGTACAGCTAAGTGTCTGTGTATCTGATATGCATATGTACGGCTAAGTGTTTGTGTATCTGATGTGCATATGTACAGCTAAGTGTTTGTGTATCTGATTTGCATATGTATGGCTAAGTTTCTGTGTATCTGATATGTATATGTACGGCTAAGTGTTTGTGTATCTGATATGCATATGTATGGCTAAGTGTCTGTGTATCTGATATGCATATGTACAGCTAAGTGTCTGTGTATCTGATATGCATATGTACGGCTAAGTTTCTGCGTATCTGATATGCATATGTACAGCTAAGTGTCTGTGTATCTGATATGCATATGTACGGCAAAGTGTCTGCGTACCTGATGTGCATATGTACGGCTAAGTGTCTGTGTATCTGATATGCATATGTACGGCTAAGTGTCTGTGTATCTGATATGCATATGTACGGTTAAGAGTCTGTGTATCTGACGTTTATATGTACAGCTAAGTGTCTGTGTATCTGATTTGCATATGTACAGCTAAGTGTCTGTGTATCTGATATGCATGTACGGCTAAGTGTCTGTGTGTCTGATTTGCATATGTACAACTAAGTGTCTGTGTATCTGATATGCATGTACAGCTAAGTGTTTGTGTATCTGAGTTGCATATGTACAGCTAAGTGTTTGTGTATCTGATTTGCATATGTACAGCTAAGTGTTTGTGTATCTGATTTGCATATGTACAGCTAAATGTCTGTGTATCTGATATGCATATGTACAGCTAAGTGTCTGTATATCTGATATGCATATGTATGGCTAAGTTTCTGTGTATCTGATATGTATATGTACGGCTAAGTGTTTGTGTATCTGATATGCATATGTATGGCTAAGTGTCTGTATATCTGATATGCATATGTACAGCTAAGTGTCTGTGTATCTGATATGCATATGTACGGCTAAGTGTCTGCGTATCTGATATGCATATGTACAGCTAAGTGTCTGTGTATCTGATATGCATATGTACGGCTAAGTGTCTGCGTACCTGATGTGCATATGTACGGCTAAGTGTTTGTGTAGCTGATATGCATATATATGGCTAAGTGTCTGTGTATCTGATATGCATATGTACAGCTAGGTGACTGTGTATCTGATATGCATATGTACAGCTAAGTGTCTGTGTATCTGATATGCATATTTACGGCTAAGTGTCTGCGTATCTGATGTGCATATGTATGGCTAAGTGTCTGTGTATCTGATATGCATATGTATGGTTAAGTGTCTGTGTATCTGATGTGCACATGTATGGCTAAATGTCTGTGTATCTGATATGCATATGTACAGCTAAGTGTCTGTGTATCTGATATGCATATGTATGGGTTAGGGTCTGTGTATCTGATATGCATATGTACAGCTAAGTGTCTGTGTATCTGATGTGCATATGTACGGCTAAGTGTCTGTGTATCTGATGTGCATATGTACAGCTAAGTGTCTGTGTATCTGATGTGCATATGTACGGCTAAGTGTCTGTGTATCTGATATGCATATGTACAGCTAAGTGTTTGTGTATCTGATATGCATATGTATGGCTAAGTGTCTGTGTTTCTGATATGCATGTGTACAGCTAAGTGTCTGTGTATCTGATATGCATATGTACAGCTAAGTGTCTGCGTATCTGTTCTGCATATGTACAGCTAAGTGTCTGTGTATCTGATGTGCATATGTACGGCTAAGTGTCTGTGTATCTGATATGCATATGTACAGCTAAGTGTTTGTGTATCTGATATGCGATATGCATGTGTACAGCTAAGTGTTTGTGTATCTGATATGCATATGTACGGCTAAGTGTCTCTGTTTCTGATATGCATGTGTACAGCTAAGTGTCTGTGTATCTGATATGCATATGTACGGCTAAGTGTCTGCGTATCTGTTCTGCATATGTATGGCTAAGTGTCTGTGTATCTGATGTGCATATGTACAGCTAAGTGTCTGTGTATCTGATATGCATATGTACAGCTAAGTGTCTGTGTATCTGATATGCATATGTATGGTTAAGTGTCTGTGTATCTTATATGCATATGTATGGTTAAGTGTCTGTGTATCTGATATGCTTATGTACAGCTAAGTGTCTGTGTATCTGATATGCATATGTACGGCTAAGTGTCTGTGTATCTGATATGCATATGTATGGTTAAGTGTCTGTGTATCTGATATGCATATGTATGGTTAAGTGTCTGTGTTTCTGATATGCATGTGTACAGCTAAGTGTCTGTGTATCTGATATGCATATGTACAGCTAAGTGTCTGTGTATCTGATATGCATATGTACAGCTAAGTGTTTGTGTATCTGATATGCGATATTCATGTGTACAGCTAAGTGTTTGTGTATCTGATATGCATATGTACGGCTAAGTGTCTGTGTTTCTGATATGCATGTGTACAGCTAAGTGTCTGTGTATCTGATATGCATATGTACGGCTAAGTGTCTGCGTATCTGTTCTGCATATGTATGGCTAAGTGTCTGTGTATCTGATGTGCATATGTACAGCTAAGTGTCTGTGTATCTGATATGCATATGTACAGCTAAGTGTCTGTGTATCTGATATGCATATGTATGGTTAAGTGTCTGTGTATCTGATATGCATATGTATGGTTAAGTGTCTGTGTATCTTATATGCATATGTACAGCTAAGTGTCTGTGTATCTGATATGCATATGTACAGCTAAGTGTCTGTGTATCTGATATGCATATGTACGGCTAAGTGTCTGTGTATCTGATATGCATATGTATGGTTAAGTGTCTGTGTATCTGATATGCATATGTATGGTTAAGTGTCTGTGTATCTGATATGCATATGTACAGCTAAGTGTCTGTGTATCTGATGTGCATATGTATGGCTAAGTGTCTGTGTATCTGATATGCATATGTACAGCTAAGTGTCTGTGTATCTGATATGCATATGTACGGCTAAGTGTCTGTGTATCTGATATGCATATGTACAGCTAAGTGTCTGTGTATCTGATGTGCATATGTACGGCTAAGTGTGTGTGTATCTGATGTGCATATGTACGGCTAAGAGTCTGTGTATCTGATGTGCATATATATGACTAAGTGTGTGTGTATCTGATGTGCATATGTACGGCTAAGTGTCTGTGTATCTGATATGCATATGTACAGCTAAGTGTCTGTGTATCTGATATGCATATGTACGGCTAAGTGTCTGCGTATCTGATGTGCATATCTATGGCTAAGAGTCTGACTGTGTATCTGATATGCATATTTACAGCTAAGTGTCTGTGTATCTGATATGCATATGTATGGTTAAGTGTCTGTGTATCTGATATGCATATGTATGGTTAAGTGTCTGTGTATCTGATATGCATATGTACAGCTAAGTGTCTGTGTATCTGATGAGCATATGTATGGCTAAGTGTCTGTGTATCTGATATGCATATGTACAGCTAAGTGTCTGTGTATCTGATATGCATATATATACGGTTAAGTGTCTGTGTATCTGATGTGCATATGTACAGCTAAGTGTCTGTGTATTTGATGTGCATATGTACGGCTAAGTGTCTGTGTATCTGATATGCATATGTACGGCTAAGTGTGTGTGTATCTGATGTGCATATGTACGGCTAAGTGTCTGTGTATCTGATATGCATATGTATGGCTAAGTGTCTGTGTATCTGATATGCATATGTACAGCTAAGTGTCTGTGTATCTGATGTTTATATGTACGGCTCAGTGTCTGTGTATCTGATGTGCATATGTACGGCTAAGTGTCTGCGTATCTGATGTGCATATGTATGGCTAAGTGTCTGTGTATCTGATATGAATATGTACAGCTAAGTGTCTGTGTATCTGATGTTTATATGTACGGCTCAGTGTCTGTGTATCTGATGTGCATATGTACGGCTAAGTGTCTGTGTATCTGATAAGCAAATGTACGGCTAAGTGTCTGTGTATCTGATATGCATATGTACGGCTAAGTGTCTGTGTATCTGATGTTTATATGTACAGCTAAGTGTTTGTGTATCTGATTTGCATATGTATGGCTAAGTTTCTGTGTATCTGATATGTATATGTACGGCTAAGTGTTTGTGTATCTGATATGCATATGTATGGCTAAGTGTCTGTGTATCTGATATGCATATGTACAGCTACGTGTCTGTGTATCTGATATGCATATGTACGGCTAAGTGTCTGCGTATCTGATATGCATATGTACAGCTAAGTGTCTGTGTATCTGATATGCATATGTACGGCAAAGTGTCTGCGTACCTGATGTGCATATGTACGGCTAAGTGTCTGTGTATCTGATATGCATATGTGCGGCTAAGTGTCTGTGTATCTGATATGCATATGTACGGTTAAGAGTCTGTGTATCTGACGTTTATATGTACAGCTAAGTGTCTGTGTATCTGATTTGCATATGTACAGCTAAGTGTCTGTGTATCTGATATGCATGTACAGCTAAGTGTTTGTGTATCTGATTTGCATATGTACAGCTAAGTGTTTGTGTATCTGAGTTGCATATGTACAGCTAAGTGTTTGTGTATCTGATTTGCATATGTACAGCTAAGTGTTTGTGTATCTGATTTGCATATGTACAGCTAAATGTCTGTGTATCTGATATGCATATGTATAGCTAAGTGTCTGTATATCTGATATGCATATGTACAGCTAAGTGTCTGTGTATCTGATATGCATATGTACGGCTAAGTGTTTGTGTATCTGATGTGTATATGTACAGCTAAGTGTTTGTGTATCTGATTTGCATATGTATGGCTAAGTTTCTGTGTATCTGATATGTATATGTACGGCTAAGTGTTTGTGTATCTGATATGCATATGTATGGCTAAGTGTCTGTATATCTGATATGCATATGTACAGCTAAGTGTCTGTGTATCTGATATGCATATGTACGGCTAAGTGTCTGCGTATCTGATATGCATATGTACAGCTAAGTGTCTGTGTATCTGATATGCATATGTGCGGCTAAGTGTCTGCGTACCTGATGTGCATATGTACGGCTAAGTGTTTGTGTAGCTGATATGCATATATATGGCTAAGTGTCTGTGTATCTGATATGCATATGTACAGCTAGGTGACTGTGTATCTGATATGCATATGTACAGCTAAGTGTCTGTGTATCTGATATGCATATTTACGGCTAAGTGTCTGCGTATCTGATGTGCATATGTATGGCTAAGTGTCTGTGTATCTGATATGCATATGTATGGTTAAGTGTCTGTGTATCTGATGTGCACATGTATGGCTAAGTGTCTGTGTATCTGATATGCATATGTACAGCTAAGTGTCTGTGTATCTGATATGCATATGTATGGGTTAGGGTCTGTGTATCTGATATGCATATGTACAGCTAAGTGTCTGTGTATCTGATGTGCATATGTACGGCTAAGTGTCTGTGTATCTGATGTGCATATGTACAGCTATGTGTCTGTGTATCTGATGTGCATATGTACGGCTAAGTGTCTGTGTATCTGATATGCATATGTACAGCTAAGTGTTTGTGTATCTGATATGCATATATACGGCTAAGTGTCTGTGTTTCTGATATGCATGTGTACAGCTAAGTGTCTGTGTATCTGATATGCATATGTACAGCTAAGTGTCTGCATATCTGTTCTGCATATGTACAGCTAAGTGTCTGTGTATCTGATGTGCATATGTACGGCTAAGTGTCTGTGTATCTGATATGCATATGTACAGCTAAGTGTTTGTGTATCTGATATGCGATATGCATGTGTACAGCTAAGTGTTTGTGTATCTGATATGCATATGTACGGCTAAGTGTCTGTGTTTCTGATATGCATGTGTACAGCTAAGTGTCTGTGTATCTGATATGCATATGTACGGCTAAGTGTCTGCGAATCTGTTCTGCATATGTATGGCTAAGTGTCTGTGTATCTGATGTGCATATGTACAGCTAAGTGTCTGTGTATCTGATATGCATATGTACAGCTAAGTGTCTGTGTATCTGATATGCATATGTATGGTTAAGTGTCTGTGTATCTGATATGCATATGTATGGTTAAGTGTCTGTGTATCTGATATGCATATGTACAGCTAAGTGTCTGTGTATCTGGGGCGCGATCCGATATCGATCGCAGTTTGCGGCGCAAGCGAGGGAACCGGCGTCGCCCGCAGTTCCAGCTCGCAACTCGAGCCATCCCATATAGGTCGCCGTCAGATGCTAACGTGCCGTAAGTCTCACAAACCAGCGATGTCCAGAAATCTGCGTAAGTACAAATTTCTGGCGTCGCCAGTGACTTGCGCCACGTTAGAATCTGCCGGCGCCTATAAAACCTGACTAAAGTTTAAAACACCCGCACTGTCTAACACGCCTCCCTAACATAGACCGCACTGTCTAACACGCCTCCCTAACATAGCCCGCACTGTCTAACACGCCTCCCTAACATAGCCCGCACTGTCTAACCCTCTATCCGCTATCCCCCCTCACTAGCCTAACAATAAAAAAGCTATTAACCCCTAAACCGCCGCTCCCGTACCCCGCCGCAACCTAATAAAGTTATTAACCCCTAAACCGTCGCTCCCGTACCCCGCCGCCATCTATATTATATCTATAACCTCCTAAATATATTAAAATTATTAACCCCTAATGTAAGCCCCTTACACCGCCGCCATCTCTATTAAAATGATTAACCCCTAATTTAATCTACCTACCCCGCCGCCAGCTATATTATCTATATTAACCCTAAGTATATTATAGTTAATATAGTTATTACATTATATATATTAACTATATTAACCCTAATTATATTAGGGTTAATATAGTTACTATAGTATTTATATTAACTATATCTAACACTAACACCCCTAACTATATTTATATTAAATTAATCTAATTAATTTATAAACTAAAATATTCCTATTTAAATCTAAATACTTACCTATAAAATAATCCCTAAGATAGCTACAATATAATTAATAATTACATTGTAGCTATGTTAGGGTTAATATTTATTTTACAGGTAAATTGTTAATTATTTTAACTAGGTATAATAGATATTAAATAGTTATTAACTATTTAATATCTACCTAGTTAAAATAATTACCCAATTACCTGTAAAATAAATCCTAACCTAAGTTATAAATACACCTACACTATCAATAAATTAAATAAAGTACAAACATCTATCTAAAAATACAATTAAATTAACTAAACTAAATTACAAAAAAAAACAAACACTAAATTACAAAAAATAAAAAAAAGATTACAAGATTTTTAAGCTAATTACACCTATTCTAAGCCCCCTAATAAAATAATAAACCCCCAAAATAAAAACAATTCCCTGCCCTATTCTAAATTAAACATATTTCAAAGCTCTTTACCTTACCAGCCCTTAAAAGGGCCTTTTGTGGGGCATGCCCCAAAGAATTCAGCTCTTTTGCATTCAACAAATACAATACCCCCCCCCCCCATTACAACCCACCACCCACATACCCCTATTCTAAACCCACCCAAACCCCCCTTAAAAAAGCCTAACACTACCCCCCTGAAGATCTCCCTACCTTGTCTTCACCACACCGGGCCGAACTCCTGATCCGATCCGGGCGATGTCGTCCTCCAAGCGGCAAAGAAGAATTCTTCCTCCTCTAATTTTATAGGTAAGTATTTAGATTTAAATAGGAATATTTTAGTTTATAAATTAATTAGATTAATTTAATATAAATATAGTTAGGGGTGTTAGTGTTAGATAGAGTTAATATAGTTAATATAAATACTATAGTAACTATATTAACCCTAATATAATTAGGGTTAATATAGTTAATATATATAATGTAATAACTATATTAACTATAATATACTTAGGGTTAATATAGATAATATAGCTGGCGGCGGGGTAGGTAGATTAAATTAGGGGTTAATCATTTTAATAGAGATGGCGGCGGTGTAAGGGGCTTACATTAGGGGTTAATAATATTAATATAGCTGGCGGCGGTATAGGGGGATTAGATTAGGGGTTAATAATTTTTATATAGGTGGCGGCGGTGTAAGGGGTCAGATTAGGGGATAGATAAGGTAGATGGCGGCGGTTTTAGAGGCTCACAGTAGGGGGTTAGTTTATGTAGATGGCGGCGGGGTCCGGGAGCGGCGGTTTAGGGGGTAATAACTTTATTAGGGATTTGGGGGGGTGGGGATCGCGGTTGACAGGGAGATAGACATTGCGCATGCGTTAGGTGTTAGGTTTATTTTAGAAGATCGCGGTTGACAGGGAGATAGACATTGCGCATGCGTTAGGTGTTAGGTTTATTTTAGCAGCTAGTTTAGGGAGTTACGGGGCTCCAATAGTCAGCGTAAGGCTTCTTACGGCTGCTTTTTGTGGCGAGGTGAAAATGGAGTAAGTTTTCTCCATTTTCGCCACGTAAGTCCTTACGCTGCATATTGGATACCAAACTGCGCGGGTTTGGTATACCTGCCTATGGCCCAAAAAACTGCGGGCGACGGCAGAAATATACGCGCGTAACTTCTAGCTTACGCCGTATATAGGATACCAAATCCGCGCAATTATTGGCGTCGCCGGCTTTTGCGGGCGACGCTTTATATCGGATCGACCCCCTGATATGCATATGTACAGCTAAGTGTCTGTGTATCTGATATGCATATGTACGGCTAAGTGTCTGTGTATCTGATATGCATATGTATGGTTAAGTGTCTGTGTATCTGATATGCATATGTACAGCTAAGTGTCTGTGTATCTGATGTGCATATGTATGGCTAAGTGTCTGTGTATCTGATATGCATATGTACAGCTAAGTGTCTGTGTATCTGATATGCATATGTACGGCTAAGTGTCTGTGTATCTGATATGCATATGTACAGCTAAGTGTCTGTGTATCTGATATGCATATGTACAGCTAAGTGTCTGTGTATCTGATATGCATATGTACAGCTAAGTGTCTGTGTATCTGATATGCATATGTACGGCTAAGTGTCTGTGTATCTGATATGCATATGTACAGCTAAGTGTCTGTGTATCTGATGTGCATATGTACGGCTAAGTGTGTGTGTATCTGATGTGCATATGTACGGCTAAGAGTCTGTGTATCTGATGTGCATTTATACGACTAAGTGTGTGTGTATCTGATGTGCATATGTACGGCTAAGTGTCTGTGTATCTGATGTGCATATGTACAGCTAAGTGTCTGTGTATCTGATATGCATATGTACGGCTAAGTGTCTGCGTATCTGATGTGCATTTCTATGGCTAAGAGTCTGACTGTGTATCTGATATGCATATTTACAGCTAAGTGTCTGTGTATCTGATATGCATATGTATGGTTAAGTGTCTGTGTATCTGATATGCATATGTATGGTTAAGTGTCTGTGTATCTGATATGCATATGTACAGCTAAGTGTCTGTGTATCTGATGAGCATATGTATGGCTAAGTGTCTGTGTATCTGATATGCATATGTACAGCTAAGTGTCTGTGTATCTGATATGCATATATATATACGGCTAAGTGTCTGTGTATCTGATGTGCATATGTACAGCTAAGTGTCTGTGTATTTGATGTGCATAAGTACGGCTAAGTGTGTGTGTATCTGATGTGCATATGTACGGCTAAGTGTCTGTGTATCTGATGTGCATATGTACAGCTAAGTGTCTGTGTATCTGATGTGCATATGTACGGCTAAGTGTCTGTGTATCTGATATACATATGTACGGCTAAGTGTCTGTGTATCTGATATGCATATGTACGGCTAAGTGTGTGTGTATCTGATGTGCATATGTACGGCTAAGTGTCTGTGTATCTGATATGCATATGTACAGCTAACTGTTTGTGTATCTGATATGCATATGTATGGCTAAGTGTCTGTGTATCTGATATGCATATGTACAGCTAAGTGTCTGTGTATCTGATATGCATATGTACAGCTAAGTGTCTGTGTATCTGATATGCATATGTACGGCTAAGTGTCTGCGTATCTGATGTGCATATGTATGGCTAAGTGTCTGTGTATCTGATATGAATATGTACAGCTAAGTGTCTGTGTATCTGATGTGCATATGTACGGCTAAGTGTCTGTGTATCTGATAAGCAAATGTACGGCTAAGTGTCTGTGTATCTGATATGCATATGTACGGCTAAGTGTCTGTGTATCTGATGTTTATATGTACAGCTAAGTGTCTGTGTATCTGATTTGCATATGTACAGCTAAGTGTCTGTGTATCTGATATGCATGTACGGCTAAGTGTCTGTGTGTCTGTTTTGCATATGTACAGCTAAGTGTTTGTGTATCTGATTTGCATATGTACAGCTAAGTGTTTGTGTATCTGATTTGCATATGTACAGCTAAGTGTTTGTGTATCTGATATGCATATGTATGGCTAAGTGTCTGTGTATCTGTTATGCATATGTACAGCTAAGTGTCTGTGTATCTGATATGCATATGTACGGCTAAGTGTCTGCGTATCTGATATGCATATGTACAGCTAAGTGTCTGTTTATCTGATATGCATATGTACGGCAAAGTGTCTGCGTACCTGATGTGCATATGTACGGCTAAGTGTCTGTGTATCTGATATGCATATGTTCGGCTAAGTGTCTGTGTATCTGATGTGCATATGTACGGCTAAGTGTCTGTGTATCTGATGTGCATATGTACAGCTAAGTGTCTGTGTATCTGATATGCATATGTACGGCTAAGTGTCTGCGTATCTGATGTGCATATCTATGGCTAAGAGTCTGACTGTGTATCTGATATGCATATTTACAGCTAAGTGTCTGTGTATCTGATATGCATATGTATGGTTAAGTGTCTGTGTATCTGATATGCATATGTATGGTTAAGTGTCTGTGTATCTGATATGCATATGTACAGCTAAGTGTCTGTGTATCTGATGAGCATATGTATGGCTAAGTGTCTGTGTATCTGATATGCATATGTACAGCTAAGTGTCTGTGTATCTGATATGCATATATATACGGCTAAGTGTCTGTGTATCTGATGTGCATATGTACAGCTAAGTGTCTGTGTATTTGATGTGCATAAGTACGGCTAAGTGTGTGTGTATCTGATGTGCATATGTACGGCTAAGTGTCTGTGTATTTGATGTGCATAAGTACGGCTAAGTGTGTGTGTATCTGATGTGCATATGTACGGCTAAGTGTCTGTGTATCTGATGTGCATATGTACAGCTAAGTGTCTGTGTATCTGATGTGCATATGTACGGCTAAGTGTCTGTGTATCTGATATACATATGTACGGCTAAGTGTCTGTGTATCTGATATACATATGTATGGCTAAGTGTCTGCGTACCTGATGTGCATATGTACGGCTAAGTGTTTGTGTAGCTGATATGCATATATATGGCTAAGTGTCTGTGTATCTGATATGCATATGTACAGCTAGGTGACTGTGTATCTGATATGCATATGTACAGCTAAGTGTCTGTGTATCTGATATGCATATTTACGGCTAAGTGTCTGCGTATCTGATGTGCATATATATGGCTAAGTGTCTGTGTATCTGATATGCATATGTATGGTTAAGTGTCTGTGTATCTGATGTGCACATGTATGGCTAAATGTCTGTGTATCTGATATGCATATGTATGGGTTAGGGTCTGTGTATCTGATATGCATATGTACGGCTAAGTGTCTGTGTATCTGATGTGCATATGTACGGCTAAGTGTCTGTGTATCTGATGTGCATATGTACAGCTAAGTGTCTGTGTATCTGATGTGCATATGTACGGCTAAGTGTCTGTGTATCTGATATGCATATGTACAGCTAAGTGTTTGTGTATCTGATATGCATATATACGGCTAAGTGTCTGTGTTTCTGATATGCATGTGTACAGCTAAGTGTCTGTGTATCTGATATGCATATGTACAGCTAAGTGTCTGCGTATCTGTTCTGCATATGTACAGCTAAGTGTCTGTGTATCTGATGTGCATATGTACGGCTAAGTGTCTGTGTATCTGATATGCATATGTACAGCTAAGTGTTTGTGTATCTGATATGCGATATGCATGTGTACAGCTAAGTGTTTGTGTATCTGATATGCATATGTACGGCTAAGTGTCTGTGTTTCTGATATGCATGTGTACAGCTAAGTGTCTATGTATCTGATATGCATATGTACGGCTAAGTGTCTGCGTATCTGTTCTGCATATGTATGGCTAAGTGTCTGTGTATCTGATGTGCATATGTACAGCTAAGTGTCTGTGTATCTGATATGCATATGTACAGCTAAGTGTCTGTGTATCTGATATGCATATGTATGGTTAAGTGTCTGTGTATCTGATATGCATATGTATGGTTAAGTGTCTGTGTATCTGATATGCATATGTACAGCTAAGTGTCTGTGTATCTGATATGCATATGTACAGCTAAGTGTCTGTGTATCTGATATGCATATGTACGGCTAAGTGTCTGTGTATCTGATATGCATATGTATGGTTAAGTGTCTGTGTATCTGATATGCATATTGTGGCAAACCTAGCCACTTCTGGACTATAACATAAGAAAGGTTGTCTATAGGCTGTATATTGTGCTATGTAGATGTGACAGACCCTTCTGTCAGCACTGAAAGAGTTAACTGTGTTCAGCTTTAGCCTCAGCTATTGTGCACTGTCATTAATGTTATTGATACACAGTCCATTGTTTAATCAACCTCAGAGAGCAGACCCTAGATGATAAGGAAAGCCAAGTGTGTGTCTGTGTTTAAATTGTTATCAGCTTGAGCAAGGTATTCTATTGTATCATGTAAAAGGGCGTGTTCCCTCCATTCAATGTACAACATTCTTTCAACCCCCCTTCTGGGGGGGGTCAGACCTGCATAAATACTGGGCATATGAGCCTTAATAAAATTCATTCTGTTTTAAACCTGAAAACTGGCTGGGTTGTGAATTGCTGATTCCCTATGCAGGACATTGTTCCCTGGTGTTAACCCTTGGTATCCGGTTGGTACCGTTACAATTGGTGGCAAGCGACGGAATGAACCTTATCGCCCAGAAGAGCAACTACACAAGCCAGTAACCTCAGGAAGAGGGGGATTACTACAATACTGACTAAGATGGAAGGAGTACCAGGGACCGAAGTGAATGGAGATGGATTATTCTAAGCTAAAGAGACAAACGTAAAAGGAACTGCTAGAAGCCAGGGGAAAGATAGGCAGCAGCAAACCCAAGGCTATATTAATTGCTGAGCTGATGGAGGGAGACAGAGCTCGCAGCGCTACGCCTCCAGCAGCCATGGAGGAGACCCTATACCAGAGGGAAATGAGGACCAGGCTGGAATTTTTACCCCAACCTGTACCACGGGATATGCTATCCGTGGTAATGGCAGATGTGCAGGAGTACGTGATGGCACACAGTCCGCGGAATGCATCCTCCCGAGCAGAATCCATTTTGGACGCACTCAGCAACCCAGTAAGACCCAAAATCCCATACCATGCATTTAAAATGTTTTGTGAGGAGAAGGATGAGATTGATGGGTATTTACAGGATTTTGAGAGACTGTGCGAGTTACATGATTTGGAGCAGTCCGTATGGGTGCCGGTGCTAGCAGGCAAGCTAGCCGGTAGGGCAGCGGAAGCGTATCGCGCTGTACCCAGGGAGGACAGCAAGGATTACGCTAAAGTGAAGAGAGCGATCTTGGAAAGATATGCCATTACCTCAGAGGCATACCGGCGCAAGTTTAGAGGCCTGCGCAAGCCAGAAAGAGATTCCCATGCAGAGTGGGCCCACAAGCTGGATCAAGCATCTCAGGGGTGGATACAGGCCAGCCAAGCTACCACCATGGAAGAATTGCGACAACTGATGCTGTTGGAGCAATTCTTTAACGGCTTGTCCCCAGAAGCCCAAGAATGGGTGAGAGATCGAAAACCCCTCACCTTAACCGAAGCAGCCAGATTAGCAGACCAGCATTTTGATGCCAGGAGGCACCATGGACTACAGCCTAACAACGGACGGGCTAATATACAATGCCACACCTGCAAGCAGTGGGGACATATGGCACGTGAGTGCACCCAAAATCGGAGCAGACAAGCTTGGAACCAGGTCAGACAGAACCTGGCCCCAAGGGCGGCTGCTCACCATTACCAAACGGAGCCAGCCGCTCATGAGGTGTTGAGCACCCAAGCCGAGGAACCCCTGGGAATTCTGCATGAGGTGATGTCGGTCCAGGGACTTCGGGATTCGGGAGCTACTTTAACCCTGATAGCTCCCTATTTGGTGCCGGATACAGCACCCACTGGCGGATCCGTGGCAGTACGAGGGGCAGGGGGAGCAGTATACCGATTGCCCACTGCTAGAGTGGAGTACGGACCCCCAGTCACCCCAGCAGCTGCCAGTTACCAACCCCCGGCGCACCGCTATACCACACGGCCTCCGGCCACGAACTACCCTCAGAGAGCCCGGTTCAATTCGCGGGGCTACTCACAACCTATTCGGTGCTTTGGATGTAAGCAACTAGGGCACAAAAGACCAGAGTGTCCCCTAAACGCAGCGAATCAAGCACAGTCCTGGAGAAGACCCGCTGGCGGAATCCCACATAATCCTCAGCCTGTGGCCCGCTACGTAGAGGCGCCAGAATGCTGGGGCAGCCTACATGAAGCAGACCCCGTGCAAGCTGCCCACCGGAATAACCGGCAACGGGTTAAAGTGAATGGGAAGGAGGTCAGTTGTCTACGGGATACTGGTGCTACCATGACCTTGCTTCAAGAGAACTTGGTGCCTGAGAAACAGCACACTGGAGACACTGTGGCTGTGAGGGTAGCAGGGGGCACTGTGTTCCGCCTACCTGTTGCCAGGGTACATTTGGTTTGGGGAGTGGGCGCTAGACTTGTGAATGTGGGGGTCAAGAAGGACTTACCTGCTGATGTTCTCCTTGGAAATGACTTGGCCCCCCTTGTTTCTGCCTATGCTCCCATGGATCCCGCTGATGTTAACCCTGTGACTACCCAAGCCCAGTCCCTCCGGGAAGAGACGCTTCCATGTTTGGGGTGGGGGCAGTACTGAGCCAAGTTGGAGCAGATGGCGGAGAACACCCCGTAGCTTACTTGAGCCGAAAGTTGTTGCCCCGGACATCCCCAAGCCGATCCGTTGGGATCAGACTGTGTATGCCGGCTTGGTTCTGGGGGAGCATTGTGGCAAACCTAGCCACTTCTGGACTATAACATAAGAAAGGTTGTCTATAGGCTGTATATTGTGCTATGTAGATGTGACAGACCCTTCTGTCAGCACTGAAAGAGTTAACTGTGTTCAGCTTTAGCCTCAGCTATTGTGCACTGTCATTAATGTTATTGATACACAGTCCATTGTTTAATCAACCTCAGAGAGCAGACCCTAGATGATAAGGAAAGCCAAGTGTGTGTCTGTGTTTAAATTGTTATCAGCTTGAGCAAGGTATTCTATTGTATCATGTAAAAGGGCGTGTTCCCTCCATTCAATGTACAACATTCTTTCAACCCCCCTTCTGGGGGGGGGTCAGACCTGCATAAATACTGGGCATATGAGCCTTAATAAAATTCATTCTGTTTTAAACCTGAAAACTGGCTGGGTTGTGAATTGCTGATTCCCTATGCAGGACATTGTTCCCTGGTGTTAACCCTTGGTATCCGGTTGGTACCGTTACACATATGTATGGTTAAGTGTCTGTGTATCTGATATGCATATGTACAGCTAAGTGTCTGTGTATCTGATGTGCATATGTATGGCTAAGTGTCTGTGTATCTGATATGCATATGTACAGCTAAGTGTCTGTGTATCTGATATGCATATGTACGGCTTAGTGTCTGTGTATCTGATATGCATATGTACAGCTAAGTGTCTGTGTATCTGATGTGCATATGTACGGCTAAGTGTGTGTGTATCTGATGTGCATATGTACGGCTAAGAGTCTGTGTATCTGATGTGCATATATACGACTAAGTGTGTGTGTATCTGATGTGCATATGTACGGCTAAGTGTCTGTGTATCTGATGTGCATATGTACAGCTAAGTGTCTGTGTATCTGATATGCATATGTACGGCTAAGTGTCTGCGTATCTGATGTGCATATCTATGGCTAAGAGTCTGACTGTGTATCTGATATGCATATTTACAGCTAAGTGTCTGTGTATCTGATATGCATATGTATGGTTAAGTGTCTGTGTATCTGATATGCATATGTAGGGTTAAGTGTCTGTGTATCTGATATGCATATGTACAGCTAAGTGTCTGTGTATCTGATGAGCATATGTATGGCTAAGTGTCTGTGTATCTGATATGCATATGTACAGCTAAGTGTCTGTGTATCTGATATGCATATATATACGGCTAAGTGTCTGTGTATCTGATGTGCATATGTACAGCTAAGTGTCTGTGTATTTGATGTGCATAAGTACGGCTAAGTGTGTGTGTATCTGATGTGCATATGTACGGCTAAGTGTCTGTGTATCTGATGTGCATATGTACAGCTAAGTGTCTGTGTATCTGATGTGCATATGTACGGCTAAGTGTCTGTGTATCTGATATACATATGTACGGCTAAGTGTCTGTGTATCTGATATGCATATGAACGGCTAAGTGTGTGTGTATCTGATGTGCATATGTATGGCTAAGTGTCTGTGTATCTGATATGCATATGTACAGCTAACTGTTTGTGTATCTGATATGCATATGTATGGCTAAGTGTCTGTGTATCTGATATGCATATGTACAGCTAAGTGTCTGTGTATCTGATATGCATATGTACAGCTAAGTGTCTGTGTATCTGATATGCATATGTACAGCTAAGTGTCTGTGTATCTGATATGCATATGTACGGCTAAGTGTCTGCGTATCTGATGTGCATATGTATGGCTAAGTGTCTGTGTATCTGATATGAATATGTACAGCTAAGTGTCTGTGTATCTGATGTGCATATGTACGGCTAAGTGTCTGTGTATCTGATAAGCAAATGTACGGCTAAGTGTCTGTGTATCTGATATGCATATGTACGGCTAAGTGTCTGTGTATCTGATGTTTATATGTACAGCTAAGTGTCTGTGTATCTGATTTGCATATGTACAGCTAAGTGTCTGTGTATCTGATATGCATGTACGGCTAAGTGTCTGTGTGTCTGATTTGCATATGTACAGCTAAGTGTTTGTGTATCTGATTTGCATATGTACAGCTAAGTGTTTGTGTATCTGATATGCATATGTATGGCTAAGTGTCTGCGTATCTGTTCTGCATATGTATGGCTAAGTGTCTGTGTATCTGATGTGCATATGTACAGCTAAGTGTCTGTGTATCTGATATGCATATGTACAGCTAAGTGTCTGTGTATCTGATATGCATATGTATGGTTAAGTGTCTGTGTATCTGATATGCATATGTATGGTTAAGTGTCTGTGTATCTGATATGCATATGTACAGCTAAGTGTCTGTGTATCTGATATGCATGTACGGCTAAGTGTCTGTGTGTCTGATTTGCATATGTAAAGCTAAGTGTTTGTGTATCTGATTTGCATATGTACAGCTAAGTGTCTGTGTTTCTGATATGCATGTGTACAGCTAAGTGTCTGTGTATCTGATATGCATATGTACGGCTAAGTGTCTGCGTATCTGTTCTGCATATGTATGGCTAAGTGTCTGTGTATCTGATGTGCATATGTACAGCTAAGTGTCTGTGTATCTGATATGCATATGTACAGCTAAGTGTCTGTGTATCTGATATGCATATGTATGGTTAAGTGTCTGTGTATCTGATATGCATATGTATGGTTAAGTGTCTGTGTATCTGATATGCATATGTACAGCTAAGTGTCTGTGTATCTGATATGCATATGTACAGCTAAGTGTCTGTGTATCTGATATGCATATGTACGGCTAAGTGTCTGTGTATCTGATATGCATATGTATGGTTAAGTGTCTGTGTATCTGATATGCATATGTATGGTTAAGTGTCTGTGTATCTGATATGCATATGTACAGCTAAGTGTCTGTGTATCTGATGTGCATATGTATGGCTAAGTGTCTGTGTATCTGATATGCATATGTACAGCTAAGTGTCTGTGTATCTGATATGCATATGTACGGCTAAGTGTCTGTGTAGCTGATATGCATATGTACAGCTAAGTGTCTGTGTATCTGATGTGCATATGTACGGCTAAGTGTGTGTGTATCTGATGTGCATATGTACGGCTAAGAGTCTGTGTATCTGATGTGCATATATACGACTAAGTGTGTGTGTATCTGATGTGCATATGTACGGCTAAGTGTCTGTGTATCTGATGTGCATATGTACAGCTAAGTGTCTGTGTATCTGATATGCATATGTACGGCTAAGTGTCTGCGTATCTGATGTGCATATCTATGGCTAAGAGTCTGACTGTGTATCTGATATGCATATTTACAGCTAAGTGTCTGTGTATCTGATATGCATATGTATGGTTAAGTGTCTGTGTATCTGATATGCATATGTATGGTTAAGTGTCTGTGTATCTGATATGCATATGTACAGCTAAGTGTCTGTGTATCTGATGAGCATATGTATGGCTAAGTGTCTGTGTATCTGATATGCATATGTACAGCTAAGTGTCTGTGTATCTGATATGCATATATATACGGCTAAGTGTCTGTGTATCTGATGTGCATATGTACAGCTAAGTGTCTGTGTATTTGATGTGCATAAGTACGGCTAAGTGTGTGTGTATCTGATGTGCATATGTACGGCTAAGTGTCTGTGTATCTGATGTGCATATGTACAGCTAAGTGTCTGTGTATCTGATGTGCATATGTACGGCTAAGTGTCTGTGTATCTGATATACATATGTACGGCTAAGTGTCTGTGTATCTGATATGCATATGTACGGCTAAGTGTGTGTGTATCTGATGTGCATATGTATGGCTAAGTGTCTGTGTATCTGATATGCATATGTACAGCTAACTGTTTGTGTATCTGATATGCATATGTATGGCTAAGTGTCTGTGTATCTGATATGCATATGTACAGCTAAGTGTCTGTGTATCTGATATGCATATGTACAGCTAAGTGTCTGTGTATCTGATATGCATATGTACGGCTAAGTGTCTGCGTATCTGATGTGCATATGTATGGCTAAGTGTCTGTGTATCTGATATGAATATGTACAGCTAAGTGTCTGTGTATCTGATGTGCATATGTACGGCTAAGTGTCTGTGTATCTGATAAGCAAATGTACGGCTAAGTGTCTGTGTATCTGATATGCATATGTACGGCTAAGTGTCTGTGTATCTGATGTTTATATATACAGCTAAGTGTCTGTGTATCTGATTTGCATATGTACAGCTAAGTGTCTGTGTATCTGATATGCATGTACGGCTAAGTGTCTGTGTGTCTGATTTGCATATGTACAGCTAAGTGTTTGTGTATCTGATTTGCATATGTACAAAAGAAGGAACTCAGTAGTGCTAAAACAAATGCGTGAAAAACCACTTGAGGTCAGCTAATAGTTAATAGTGCAGTGTATTCCAAACTGTATGACAGCTTAAGGAAACTTTTATAGGTAACTGCATAGGCGAATTGGTCAAAATAAGTCACCCACTGTTGCCCAAGCCTGCTTACTATACCGGACACTTTGGGATCTACGATGCACGGGTACCTTATACCATCTCCGAGTGCTCGTTTCTTCACCGGCTCAGCTGCTTGGCGTCCTCGTGGGTCTGCAGATGTACAGCGTCTCTCCTCTTCGATGAGCGCTAGATCCTATTGGCTAGTCAAAGCGTCAATCAGCAGTAACCAATCCGTGGAAAGTACTGATGCTGAAGAATCACCAATAACTATTTGCTGCACGCACACACCTCCCCACAGCTTAACAGTCCAGGATACACTGGCAAAATGTAGAAATATAGAAAAGCGGTAGTCCTGGAGAGTATAGTTAAAACGTCTTTATTTCAAACTCAGATTAAAAACGAATGGCAATCACAAGTAAAAACATCACAGGTGTGGCACTGTTTGGCTTACGCGTTTCGGCTGGGAGCCGTAGTCATAGCCTATAGTGCTGTGTGACACACCTCTCTAAATACTCATACCTAAAATCCTATTGGTTAAAAATTAGAACACACCTGTTGATTACATACTCTATACAAAGAGAACTAATATTAACAGTACCTCCTAAGCAATTAAACCTAGCGATTTTGACAAATACAACATTCACTTATACATGGAATAAACATGTTGTAGAATGAGAAATACACACCAAACCTCCAAAATTAGAAATAGTGCAATATACAATGTGCAAAATCTCAAAACATACATTGTGTACTATGTGTACCATATTAGCTATATATATTCTCATTCTAACTAAGAATATGAAGAGTCAAAAGTCAAAACATGTTATACACATAGAAAAGTCAAATACTGTTAAGGCGGATCCTAACCCTATAACATAATTATAGATCTTAATCGTAAGCAATAATATGGGTAAAATTTCTAAGTTACATGATTGTCCTAAGTAATCCAGGGTAAAGTATAAATGGACAAATGAAATCAAATGCCTGAATAGCGCAAGAGATTACAAAGTCCTAAACAGATAAATATGACATGCATAGGAGTGGCTCACAGAGAGCTAAGGAGCCCAGACCAGTTACCACAAATTCATGATATCATACTTGGAGTTGAGCCCATTTGGAATACGTGTGCCCATTGTGAAAATCCAATGGGCTTCTCTCAACTCCAGTATGCGATCTATGGAACCTCCCCTTTTAGGTCTGTGAACCCTTTCTATAGCACTCCAAGAAAAGGAAGAAAGGTTCCCTCCATGGTAGACCCCGAAATGCTGGACTACAGGGGTACTCGATTTAACTGTAGTAAAAGAGGAAAGATGTTCCCTAATTCTGGTGTTTACATCTCTGGAGGTAAGACCTATGTATTGAATTTTACATGAGGAGCAGTTAAGTACATAAATCACATTAGTACATGTGCAATTTAAGAGTGTTTTGATATTAAATGTTTTCCCTGTAACATAACTTGTAAATGTATTTCCAGTGCGTACAAAGTCACACGGTTTACATTTTCTGTGGCCGCATTTATGCATGCCCTGATGTCTGATCCACGCACAAGCATCATTAGTCTTAGTCGGCAACATAGTTGGAGATAGCTGGGAGCCCAGTGTGGGACCTTTCCTGTATGCACACCTAACCCCACTTTTAACCATTTCAATTAATTTATCATCTGCATTGAGGATTTTAAAGTGCTTACGTATAATGGAACAAATGTCATTGTATTGTCCACTGTGAGTGGTGACAAACGTCACTCCATCAAAGGGCTTAGAATCATTTATTTGTCTATCTACCAGAAGACTATCTCTGGTTTTGGAGCTCACCAAATGTTTGGCCTTACGAATGGCTTTTTTTGGATATCTGCGTTGTTGAAGCCTAGATTCAAGGTCCCTGGCTAAAGTCTTGAAGTCGCTGTCATCTGAACAGTTTCTTTTTAATCTGATCATCTCCCCTTTAGCAATTGCTTCTGGGACATGTTTCGGATGGCAGCTAGTCCCGAATAAGACTGAATTCCCTGAGATGGGTTTCCTATAAGAAACTGTTTTAACTCTGCCATCTGGGAGCCCTATAAGGGTAAGATCTAAAAAATTAGCACTTATGTCATTAAATTCAAATGTAAATTTGAGATTCATGTCATTTGAATTTAGGGTTGAACAGAAATCTACAGCTTGTTGTTGGGTTCCTGTCCATATGAAGATCAGATCGTCTATATATCTTCGATATGTAGATATATAGACACGGAAAGGGTTACTATCTCCAAAGATGTGGAAGAACTCCCAGAATCCTAGGAACAGATTAGCATAAGATGGGGCAAATTTTGCCCCCATCGCTGTTCCACACCTTTGGAGATAGTACACCCCCTCGAACACAAAAAAATTGTGTGTAAGGAGGAACCCCACAACTTTCACAATAAAACAATTGAAATCTTCAGTGTAATTACCAAAGTTGTCTAAGAAAAAACAAATTGCCTTCAAACCTGTGTCATGTGGTATACAGGAGTAGAGTGAGACAGCATCCACAGTTAACCATCTGGATTGTGATGTCCAGACTACATTTTTCATTAACTGTAAAACATGTTTAGTATCTCGCAAATGCGAGGGTAATGAAATAACCATTGGCTGTAGGATGCTGTCCACCCACTCAGATAAATTACACAGCAGGGAATCAACCCCACTTACAATTGGGCGACCTTTAACTTCAAAGAGGGACTTGTGGACCTTAGGAAAATGGTGGAAGGCAGGAATTTTAGGAAAATCAGGGACCAGGTATGCAAAAGTAGTTGGATCAATGAACCCTGATTCCACACCCTCATCCAAAAGATCCACAAGCTCCCTCCTGAAGACAGAGGTGGGGTCACCTTTAAGGATGGAATATTCCTCCCTATTATTAAGTTGCCTTAATGCTTCAGCAACATAAGTTTCACGGTCAAGAACAACAGTCATACCTCCTTTATCGGCTTTTCTTATGGTGATACTGGAGTTATCTTTTAACTCTTTGACTGCCGCTCTTTCCCTGAAACCTAGGTTGCTTTTAGGTCGTTTCTTGGACTGTTTGAGAGCAATAAGATCTTGTTCAACCCTGTTGTGAAAGGTTTCTATAACATTACCCCTAACCTGTATGGGGTAAAAAGTAGATTTTCCCTTCATCAGGGGGCCTCTATTAAGAGTGCCTTGCGTGTTATGAATAGATTCTGACTGTAATTGTTGCAAAGAGACTACATCACATGTTTGTGAAAAGGAGAGAGACTCATTATAAGTCGAAGTCCCCTGTTGTTCATTATCACTGGCTTCACTAGTTGATGAAAAATATTTTTTTAAAGTTATGTTTCTAGTAAATTTATTGAGATCCAATAAGGTTTTGAACACATCGAAGTCATTGGTATATATAGCTAATATGGTACACATAGTACACAATGTATGTTTTGAGATTTTGCACATTGTATATTGCACTATTTCTAATTTTGGAGGTTTGGTGTGTATTTCTCATTCTACAACATGTTTATTCCATGTATAAGTGAATGTTGTATTTGTCAAAATCGCTAGGTTTAATTGCTTAGGAGGTACTGTTAATATTAGTTCTCTTTGTATAGAGTATGTAATCAACAGGTGTGTTCTAATTTTTAACCAATAGGATTTTAGGTATGAGTATTTAGAGAGGTGTGTCACACAGCACTATAGGCTATGACTACGGCTCCCAGCCGAAACGCGTAAGCCAAACAGTGCCACACCTGTGATGTTTTTACTTGTGATTGCCATTCGTTTTTAATCTGAGTTTGAAATAAAGACGTTTTAACTATACTCTCCAGGACTACCGCTTTTCTATATTTCTGATTTGCATATGTACAGCTAAATGTTTGTGTATCTGATTTGCATATGTACAGCTAAGTGTTTGTGTATCTGATATGCATATGTATGGCTAAGTGTCTGTGTATCTGATATGCATATGTACAGCTAAGTGTCTGTGTATCTGATATGCATATGTACGGCTAAGTGTCTGCGTATCTGATATGCATATGTACAGCTAAGTGTCTGTGTATCTGATATGCATATGTACGGCAAAGTGTCTGCGTACCTGATGTGCATATGTACGGCTAAGAGTCTGTGTATCTGATATGCATATGTTCGGCTAAGTGTCTGTGTATCTGATGTGCATATGTACGGCTAAGTGTCTGTGTATCTGATGTGCATATGTACAGCTAAGTGTCTGTGTATCTGATATGCATATGTACGGCTAAGTGTCTGCGTATCTGATGTGCATATCTATGGCTAAGAGTCTGACTGTGTATCTGATATGCATATTTACAGCTAAGTGTCTGTGTATCTGATATGCATATGTATGGTTAAGTGTCTGTGTATCTGATATGCATATGTATGGTTAAGTGTCTGTGTATCTGATATGCATATGTACAGCTAAGTGTCTGTGTATCTGATGAGCATATGTATGGCTAAGTGTCTGTGTATCTGATATGCATATGTACAGCTAAGTGTCTGTGTATCTGATATGCATATATATACGGCTAAGTGTCTGTGTATCTGATGTGCATATGTACAGCTAAGTGTCTGTGTATTTGATGTGCATAAGTACAGCTAAGTGTGTGTGTATCTGATGTGCATATGTACGGCTAAGTGTCTGTGTATCTGATGTGCACATGTACAGCTAAGTGTCTGTGTATCTGATGTGCATATGTACGGCTAAGTGTCTGTGTATCTGATATACATATGTACGGCTAAGTGTCTGTGTATCTGATATGCATATGTACGGCTAAGTGTGTGTGTATCTGATGTGCATATGTACGGCTAAGTGTCTGTGTATCTGATATGCATATGTACAGCTAACTGTTTGTGTATCTGATATGCATATGTATGGCTAAGTGTCTGTGTATCTGATATGCATATGTACAGCTAAGTGTCTGTGTATCTGATATGCATATGTACAGCTAAGTGTCTGTGTATCTGATATGCATATGTACGGCTAAGTGTCTGCGTATCTGATGTGCATATGTATGGCTAAGTGTCTGTGTATCTGATATGAATATGTACAGCTAAGTGTCTGTGTATCTGATGTGCATATGTACGGCTAAGTGTCTGTGTATCTGATAAGCAAATGTACGGCTAAGTGTCTGTGTATCTGATATGCATATGTACGGCTAAGTGTCTGTGTATCTGATGTTTATATGTACAGCTAAGTGTCTGTGTATCTGATTTGCATATGTACAGCTAAGTGTCTGTGTATCTGATATGCATGTACGGCTAAGTGTCTGTGTGTCTGATTTGCATATGTACAGCTAAGTGTTTGTGTATCTGATTTGCATATGTACAGCTAAGTGTTTGTGTATCTGATTTGCATTTGTACAGCTAAGTGTTTGTGTATCTGATATGCATATGTATGGCTAAGTGTCTGTGTATCTGATATGCATATGTACAGCTAAGTGTCTGTGTATCTGATATGCATATGTACGGCTAAGTGTCTGCGTATCTGATATGCATATGTACAGCTAAGTGTCTGTGAATCTGATATGCATATGTACGGCAAAGTGTCTGCGTACCTGATGTGCATATGTACGGCTAAGTGTCTGTGTATCTGATATGCATATGTTCGGCTAAGTGTCTGTGTATCTGATATGCATATGTACGGTTAAGAGTCTGTGTATCTGACGTTTATATGTACAGCTAAGTGTCTGTGTATCTGATTTGCATATGTAGAGCTAAGTGTCTGTGTATCTGATATGCATGTACGGCTAAGTGTCTGTGTGTCTGATTTGCATATGTACAACTAAGTGTCTGTGTATCTGATATGCATGTACAGCTAAGTGTTTGTGTATCTGAGTTGCATATGTACAGCTAAGTGTTTGTGTATCTGATTTGCATATGTACAGCTAAGTGTTTGTGTATCTGATTTGCATATGTACAGCTAAATGTCTGTGTATCTGATATGCATATGTACAGCTAAGTGTCTGTATATCTGATATGCATATGTACAGCTAAGTGTCTGTGTATCTGATATGTATATGTACGGCTAAGTGTTTGTGTATCTGATTTGCATATGTACAGCTAAGTGTCTGTGTATCTGATATGCATATGTACAGCTAAGTGTCTGTGTATCTGATATGCATATGTACAGCTAAGTGTCTGTGTATCTGATGTGCATATGTACAGCTAAGTGTGTATCTGATATGCATATGTACAGCTAAGTGTCTGTGTATCTGATGTGCATATGTACGGCTAAGTGTCTGTATATCTGACATGCATATGTACAGCTAAGTGTCTGTGTATCTGATATGCATATGTACGGCTAAGTGTCTGTGTATCTGATATGCATATGTACGGCTAAGTGTCTGTGTATCTGATGTGCATATGTACGGCTAAGTGTCTGTGTATCTTATATGCATATGTACGGCTAAGTGTCTGTGTATCTGATGTTTATATGTACAGCTAAGTGTCTGTATATCTGATATGCATATGTACAACTAAGCGTCTGTGTATCTGATATGCATATGTACAACTAAGCGTCTGTATATCTGATAGGCATTTGTATGGCTAAGTCTCTGTATATCTGATATGTATATGTACAACTAAGTGTCTGTATATCTGATATGCATATGTATGGCTAAGTGTCTGTGTATCTGATGTACATTTGTACGGCTAAGTGTCTGTGTATCTAATGTGCATATGTACAGCTAAGTGTGTGTATCTGATGTGCATATGTACGGCTAAGTGTCTGTGTATCTGATATGCATATGTACAGCTAAGTGTCTGTGTATCTGATGTGCATATGTACGGCTAAGTGTATGTGTATCTGATATGCATATGTACGGCTAAGTGTCTGTGTATCTGATATGCATATGTACAGCTAAGTGTCTGTGTATCTGATGTGCATATGTACGGCTAAGTGTATGTGTATCTGATATGCATATGTACTGCTAAGTGTCTGTGTATCTGATATGCATATGTACAACTAAGTGTCTGTGTATCTGTTGTGCATATGTATGGCTAAGTGTCTGTGTATCTGATGTGCATATGTACGGCTAAGTGTCTGTGTATCTGATATGCATATGTACAGCTAAGTGTCTGTGTATCTGCTATGCATATGTACAGCTAAGTGTCTGTGTATCTGATATGCATATGTACGGCTAAGTGTCTGTGTATCTGATATGCATTTGTACGGCTAAGTGTCTGTGTATCTGATATGCATATGTACAGCTAAGTGTCTGTGTATCTGATGTGCATATGTACGGCTAAGTGTCTGTGTATCTGATATGCATATGTACGGCTAAGTGTCTGTGTATCTGATGTTTATATGTACAGCTAAGTGTATGTGTATCTGATGTGCATATGTACAACTAAGTGTCTGTATATCTGATATGCATATGTACAACTAAGTGTATGTGTATCTGATATGCATATGTACAACTAAGCGTCTTGATATCTGATATGCATATGCATGGCTAAGTCTCTGTATATCTGATATGTATATGTACAACTAAGTGTCTGTATATCTGATATGCATATGTATGGCTAAGTGTCCGTGTATCTGAGGTACATTTGTACGGCTAAGTGTCTGTGTATCTGATGTGCATATGTACAGTTAAGTGTCTATGTATCTTATGTGCATATGTACGGCTAAGTGTCTGTGTATCTGATGTGCATATGTACGGCTAAGTGTATGGGTATATGATATGCATATGTACTGCTAAGTGTCTGTGTATCTGATATGCATATGTACAACTAAGTGTCTGTGTATCTGTTGTGCATATGTACGGCTAAGTGTCTGTGTATCTGATATGCATATGTATGGCTAAGTATCTGTGTATCTGATATGCATATTTACAGCTAAGTGTCTGTGTATCTGATATGCATATGTACGGCTAAGTGTCTGTGTATCTGATATGCATATGTACGGCTAAGTGTCTGTGTATCTGATGTGCATATATACGGCTAAGTGTCTGTGTATCTGATATGCATATGTACGGCTAAGTGTCTGTGTATCTGATGTTTATATGTACAGCTAAGTGTCTGTATATCTGATATGCATATGTACAACTAAGCGTCTGTGTATCTGATATGCATATGTACAACTAAGCGTCTGTATATCTGATAGGCATTTGTATGGCTAAGTGTCTGTGTATCTGATGTGCATATGTACGGCTAAGTGTCTGTGTATCTGATATGCATATGTACAGCTAAGTGTCTGTGTATCTGCTATGCATATGTACAGCTAAGTGTCTGTGTATCTGATATGCATATGTACGGCTAAGTGTCTGCGTATCTGATATGCATTTGTACGGCTAAGTGTCTGTGTATCTGATAGGCATATGTACGGCTAAGTGTCTGTGTATCTGATGTGCATATGTATGGCTAAGTGTCTGTGTATCTGATATGCATCTGGGGGTCCATCCAATAAAAATTGTCGCCCGCAAAAGCCGGCGACGCCAATATTTGCGCGGGTTTGGTATCAAATATACGGCGTAACCTAGAAGTTACGCGCGTATATTTCTGCCGTCGCCCGTAGTTTTTTGGGCTATAGGCAGGTATACCAAACCCGCGCAGTTTGGTATCCAATATGCAGCGTAAGGACTTACGTGGCGAAAATGGAGAAAACTTACTCCATTTTCACCTTGCCACAAAAAGCAGCCTTAAGAAGCCTTACGCTGACTATTGGAGCCCCGTAACTCCCTAAACTGGCTGCTAAAATAAACCTAACACCTAACGCATGCGCAATGTCTATCTCCCTGTCAACCGCAATCTGCTAAAATAAACCTAACACCTAACGCATGCGCAATGTCTATCTACCTGTCAACCGCGATCCCCCCCGAAATCCCTAATAAAGTTATTAACCCCTAAACCGCCGCTCCCGGACCCCGCCACCATCTACATAAACTAACCCCCTACTCTGAGCCCCTAAAACCGCCGCCATCTACCTTATCTATCCCCTAATTAGAACCCCTTACACCGCTGTCATCTACCTTATCTATCCCCTAATCTGACCCCTTACACCGCCGCAACCTATATATAAATTATTAACCCCTAATCTAATCCCCCTATACCGCCGCCAGCTATATTAATATTATTAACCCCTAATGTAAGCCACTTACACCGCCGCCATCTCTATTAAAATGATTAACCCCTTATTTAATCTACCTACCCCGCCGCCAGCTATATTATCTATATTAACCCTAAGTATATTATAGTTAATATAGGTATTACATTATATATATATTAACTATATTAACCCTAATTATATTAGGGTTAATATAGTTAATATAGTTACTATAGTATTTATATTAACTATATTTACTCTATCTAACCCTAACACCCCTAACTAAATTTATATTAAATTAATCTAATTCATTTATAAACTAAAATATTCCTATTTAAATCTAAATACTTACCTATAAAATAAACCCTAAGATAGCTACAATATAATTAATAATTACATTGTAGCTATGTTAGGGTTAATATTTATTTTACAGGTAAATTGTTAATTATTTTAACTAGGTATAATAGCTATTAAATAGTTATTAACTATTTAATATCTACCTAGTTAAAATAATTACCAAATTACCTGTAAAATAAATCCTAACCTAAGTTACAAATACACCTACACTATCAATAAATTTAATAAACTACAAACATCTATCTAAAAATACAATTAAATTAACTAAACTAAATTACAAAAAAAAAAAAACACTAAATTACAAAAAATAAAAAAAAGATTACAAGATTTTTAAGCTAATTACACCTATTCTAAGCCCCCTAATAAAATAATAAACCCCCAAAATAAAAAAATTTCCCTGCCCTATTCTAAATTAAACAAATTTCAAAGCTCTTTACCTTACCAGCCCTTAAAAGGGCCTTTTGTGGGGCATGCCCCAAAGAATTCAGCTCTTTTGCATACAAATACAATACCCCCCCCATTACAACCCACCACCCACATACCCCTATTCTAAAACCACCCAAACCCCCCTTAAAAAAGCCTAACACTACCCCCCTGAAGATCTCCCTACCTTGTCTTCACCACACCGGGCCGAACTCCTGATCCGATCCGGGCGATGTCTTCCTCCAAGCGGCAAAGAAGAATTCTTCCTCCGGCGATGTCTTCCTCCAAGCGGCAAAGAAGAATTCTTCCTCCGGCGACGTCTTCCTCCAAGCGGCAGCAAAGTCTTCATTCTTCCGGCGGCATCTTCAATCTTCTTTCTTCGCTCCGCCGCCGCGGAGCATGCATCCCGGCCGACTACTGAACTACGAATGACGTACCTTTAAATGACGTCATCCAAGATGGCGTCCGCCGAATTCCGATTGGCTGATAGGATTCTATCAGCCAATCGGAATTAAGTTAGAAAAATCTGATTGGCTGATTGAATCAGCCAATCAGATTCAAGTTCAATCCGATTGGCTGATCCGAACAGCCAATCAGATTGAGCTTGCATTCTATTGGCTGATCGGAACAGCCAATAGAATGCGAGCTCAATCTGTTCGGCCCGGTGTGGTGAAGACAAGGTAGGGAGATCTTCAGGGGGGTAGTGTTAGGCTTTTTAGAATAGGGTGGTTTTAGAATAGGGGTATGTGGGTGGTGGGTTGTAATGGGGGGGGTATTGTATTTGTATGAAAAAGAGCTGAATTCTTTGGGGCATGCCCCACAAAAGGCCCTTTTAAGGGCTGGTAAGGTAAAGAGCTTTGAAATTTGTTTAATTTAGAATAGGCCAGGGAATTTTTTTTATTTTGGGGGTTTATTATTTTATTAGGGGGCTTAGAATAGGTGTAATTAGCTTAAAAATCTTGTAATCTTTTTTTATTTTTTGTAATTTAGTGTTTGTTTTTTTTTTGTAATTTAGTTTAGTTAATTTAATTGTATTTTTAGATAGATGTTTGTAGTTTATTTAATTTATTGATAGTGTAGGTGTATTTGTAACTTAGGTTAGGATTTATTTTACAGGTAATTGGGTAATTATTTTAACTAGGTAGATATTAAATAGTTAATAACTATTTAATAGCTATTATACCTAGTTAAAATAATTAACAATTTACCTGTAAAATAAATATTAACCCTAACATAGCTACAATGTAATTATTAATTATATTGTAGCTATCTTAGGGTTTATTTTATAGGTAAGTATTTAGATTTAAATAGGAATATTTTAGTTTATAAATGAATTAGATTAATTTAATATAAATTTAGTTAGGGGTGTTAGGGTTAGATAGAGTTAATATAGTTAATATAAATACTATATTAACTATATTAACTATATTAACCCTAATATAATTAGGGTTAATATAGTTAATATATATAATGTAATACCTATATTAACTATAATATACTTAGGGTTAATATAGATAATATAGCTGGCGGCGGGGTAGGTAGATTAAATTAGGGGTTAATCATTTTAATAGAGATGGCAGCGGTGTAAGGTGCTTACATTAGGGGTTAATAATTTTAATATAGATGGCGGCGGTGTTAGGGGCTCACTTTACGGGGTTATAGATATAATATAGCTGGCGGCGGGGTACGGGAGCGGCGGTTTAGGGGTTAATAACTTTATTAGGTTGCGGCGGGGTACGGGAGCGGCGGTTTAGGGGTTAATAGCTTTTTTATTGTTAGGATAGTGAGGGGGGATAGCGGATAGAGGGTTAGACGTGTCGGGCTATGTTAGGGAGGCGTGTTAGACTTGTCGGGCTATGTTAGGGAGGCGTGTTAGACAGTGCGGGTGTTTTAGACTTTAGTCAGGTTTTATAGGCGCCGGCAGTTTCTAACGTGCCGCAAGTCACTGGCGACGCCAGAAATTTGTACTTGCGCAGATTTCTGGACATCGCTGGTTTGTCAGACTTACGGCACGTTAGCATCTGACGGCGACTTATATGGGATAGCTCGAGTTGCGAGCTGAAACTGCGGGCGACACCGGTTCCCTCGCTTGCGCCGCAAACTGCGATCTATATCGGATCGCGCCCCTGTACGGCTAAGTGTCTGTGTATCTGATGTTTATATGTACAGCTAAGTGTATGTGTATCTGATGTGCATATGTACAACTAATTGTCTGTATATCTGATATGCATATGTACAACTAAGTGTATGTGTATCTGATATGCATATGTACAACTAAGCGTCTTGATATCTGATATGCATATGCATGGCTAAGTCTCTGTATATCTGATATGTATATGTACAACTAAGTGTCTGTATATCTGATATGCATATGTATGGCTAAGTGTCCGTGTATCTGAGGTACATTTGTACGGCTAAGTGTCTGTGTATCTGATGTGCATATGTACAGTTAAGTGTCTATGTATCTTATGTGCATATGTACGGCTAAGTGTCTGTGTATCTGATGTGCATATGTACGGCTAAGTGTATGGGTATATGATATGCATATGTACTGCTAAGTGTCTGTGTATCTGATATGCATATGTACAACTAAGTGTCTGTGTATCTGTTGTGCATATGTACGGCTAAGTATCTGTGTATCTGATATGCATATGTACAGCTAAGTGTCTGTGTATCTGATATGCACATGTACGGCTAAGTGTCTGTGTATCTGATATGCATATGTACGGCTAAGTGTCTGTGTATCTGATATGCATATGTACGGCTAAGTGTCTGTGTATCTGATGTGCATATATACGGCTAAGTGTCTGTGTATCTGATATGCATATGTACGGCTAAGTGTCTGTGTATCTGATGTTTATATGTACAGCTAAGTGTCTGTATATCTGATATGCATATGTACAACTAAGCGTCTGTGTATCTGATATGCATATGTACAACTAAGCGTCTGTATATCTGATATGCATATGTATGGCTAAGTGTCTGTGTATCTGATGTACATTTGTACGGCTAAGTGTCTGTGTATCTAATGTGCATATGTACAGCTAAGTGTGTGTATCTGATGTGCATATGTACGGCTAAGTGTCTGTGTATCTGATATGCATATGTACAGCTAAGTGTCTGTGTATCTGATGTGCATATGTACGGCTAAGTGAATGTGTATCTGATATGCATATGTACTGCTAAGTGTCTGTGTATCTGATATGCATATGTACAACTAAGTGTCTGTGTATCTGTTGTGCATATGTATGGCTAAGTGTCTGTGTATCTGATATGCATATGTATGGCTAAGTGTCTGTGTATCTGATATGCATATGTACAGCTAAGTGTCTGTGTATCTGCTATGCATATGTACAGCTAAGTGTCTGTGTATCTGATATGCATATGTACGGCTAAGTGTCTGTGTATCTGATATGCATATGTACGGCTAAGTGTCTGTGTATTATGTACAACTATGTGTCTGTGTATCTGTTGTGCATATGTACGGCTAAGTGTCTGTGTATCTGATATGCATATGTATGGCTAAGTATCTGTGTATCTGATATGCATATGTACAGCTAAGTGTCTGTGTATCTGATATGCATATGTACAGCTAAGTGTCTGTGTATCTGATATGCATATGTATGGCTAAGTGTCTGTGTATCTGATGTGCATATGTACGGCTAAGTGTCTGTGTATCTGATGTGCATATGTACGGCTAAGTGTCTGTGTATCACACATCGCAACTTTTAAAATAAACCTATTAACCCCTAAACTGCCGTCCCCCTACATTGCAACACACTAAATTAAACTTTCTTTCATGTAATTAGCAAGAGTCCATGAGCTAGTGACGTATGGGATATACATTCCTACCAGGAGGGGCAAAGTTTCCCAAACCTCAAAATGCCTATAAATACACCCCTCACCACACCCACAAATCAGTTTTACAAACTTTGCCTCCTATGGAGGTGGTGAAGTAAGTTTGTGCTAGATTCTACGTTGATATGCGCTCCGCAGCAGGTTGGAGCCCGGTTTTCCTCTCAGCGTGCAGTGAATGTCAGAGTGATGTGAGGAGAGTATTGCCTATTTGAATTCAATGATCTCCTTCTACGGGGTATATTTCATAGGTTCTCTGTTATTGGTCGTAGAGATTCATCTCTTACCTTCCTTTTCAGATCGACGATATACTCTTATATATACCATTACCTCTACTGATTCTCGTTTCAGTACTGGTTTGGCTTTCTACTACATGTAGATGAGTGTCCTGGGGTAAGTAAGTCTTATTTTCTGTGACACTCTAAGCTATGGTTGGGCACTTTTATATAAAGTTCTAAATATATGTGTTCAAACATTTATTTGCCTTGACTCAGGATGTTCAACGTTCCTTATTTCAGACAGTCAGTTTCATATTTGGGATAATGCATATGAATTAATCATTTTTTTCTTACCTTAAAATTGACTTTTTTCCCTGTGGGCTGTTAGGCTCGCGGGGGCTGAAAATGCTTCATTTTATTGCGTCATTCTTGGCGCAGACTTTTTTGGCGCAAATTTTTTTATCTATTTCCGGCGTCATACGTGTCACCGGAAGTTGCGTCATTTTTTGACGTTTTTTTGCACCAAAAGTGTCGGCGTTCCGGATGTGGCGTCATTTTTTGCGCCAAAATCATTTAGGCGCCAAATAATGTGGGCGTCTTTTTTAGCGCAAAAAAATATGGGCGTCATTTTTGTCTCCACATTATTTAAGTCTCATTATTTATTGCTTCTGGTTGCTAGAAGCTTGTTCACTGGCATTTTTTCCCATTCCTGAAACTGTCATTTAAAGGGACATAATACTCATATGCTAAATCACTTGAAACTGATGCAGTATAACTGTAAAAAGCTGACAGGAAAATATCACCTAAGCTTCTCTATGTAAAAAAGGAAGATATTTTACCTCACAATCTCCTCAGCTCACTAGAGTAATTTCTGTGTAAAAAGTTATACTCAGCTGCTCCCAGCTGCAGGTAAACAAATTTAAAAAAATGAAGAAATGAACAGCAGCCAATCAGCATCAGCAGTGCTGAGGTCATGAACTCTTACTGTGATCTCATGAGATTTCACTTAACTCTCATGAGATTTCATAGTAAGCTTCCTTTACCTGATTGGTGAAATAATATGAGAGTGCACGATGCTAGTCCCTTCAGATGTCCCAGGACAAACACACTAAAATGCTGCTTAGAAATCCTTTACAATGGGAGGTGGCTACTGAGGAACTTTTGAGGTAAAATATCTTTCTTTTTTACATAGAGATGTTCAGGTGATATTTTCTAATCAGCTTTTTACAGCTATGCTGCATCACTTTCAAGTGTTTAAACATTTGGGTATTATGGCCCTTTAAGGAATTTGATCAATTTTGCTTTATATGTTGTTTTTTCTATTACATATTGCAAGATGTCCCAGTTTGAACCTGAGTCAGAAGATACTATTGGAAAATCGCTGCCTGGTGCTGGATCTACCAAAGTTAAGTGTATCTGCTGTAAACTTGTGGTATCTGTTCCTCCAGCTGTTGTTTGTAATGAATGTCATGACTAACTTGTTAATGCAGATAATATTTCCTTTAGTAATGTTACATTACCTGTTGCTGTTCCATCAACATCTAATACTAGTGTTTCTGTTAACATAAGAGATTTTGTGTCTAAATCCATTAAGAAGGCTATGTCTGTTATTCCTCCTTCTAGTAAACGTAAAAGGTCTTTTAAAACTTCTCATTTTTCAGATGAATTTTTAAATGAACATCATCATTCTGATTCTGATAGAGATTCCTCTGGTTCAGAGGATTCTGTCTCAGAGGTTGATGCTGATAAATCTTCATATTTATTCAAAATGGAATTTATTCGTTCTTTACTTAAAGAAGTCTTAATTGCATTAGAAATAGAGGATTCTGGTCCTCTTGATACTAAATCTAAACGTTTAAATAAGGTTTTTAAATCTCCTTTAGTTATTCCAGAAGTTTTTCCTGTCCCTGATGCTATTTCTGAAGTAATCTCCAGGGAATGGAATAATTTGGGTAATTCATTTACTCCTTCTAAACGTTTTAAGCAATTATATCCTGTTCCATCTGACAGATTAGAGTTTTGGGACAAAATCCCTAAAGTTGATGGGGCTATCTCTACTCTTGCTAAACGTACTACTATTCCTACGGCAGATAGTACTTCCTTTAAGGATCCTTTAGATAGGAAAATTGAATCCTTTCTAAGAAAAGCTTACTTATGTTCAGGTAATCTTCTTAGACCTGCTATATCTTTAGCGGATGTTGCTGCAGCTTCAACTTTTTGGTTAGAAGCTTTAGCGCAACAAGTAACAGATCATAATTCTCATAGCATTGTTAGTCTTCTTCAACATGCTAATAACTTTATTTGTGATGCCATCTTTGATATCATTAGAGTTGATGTCAGGTATATGTCTCTAGCTATTTTAGCTAGAAGAGCTTTATGGCTTAAAACTTGGAATGCTGATATGTCTTCCAAGTCAACTTTGCTTTCCCTTTCTTTCCAGGGTAATAAATTATTTGGTTCTCAGTTGGATTCTATTATCTCAACTGTTACTGGAGGGAAAGGAACTTTTTTACCACAGGATAAAAAATCTAAAGGTAAATTTAGGTCTAATAATCGTTTTCGTTCCTTTCATCACAATAAGGAACAAAAGCCTGATCCTTCACTCACAGGAGCGGTATCAGTCTGGAAACCATCTCCAGTCTGGAATAAATCCAAGCCTTTTAGAAAACCAAAGCCAGCTCCCAAGTCCACATGAAGGTGCGGCCCTCATTCCAGCCCAGCTGGTAGGGGGCAGATTACGATTTTTCAAAGAAATTTGGATCAATTCAATTCACAATCTTTGGATTCAGAACATTGTTTCAGAAGGGTACAGAATTGGCTTCAAGATAAGGCCTCCTGCAAAGAGATTTTTTCTTTCCCGTGTCCCAGTAAATCCAGCGAAGGCTCAAGCATTTCTGAAATGTGTTTCAGATCTAGAGTTGGCTGGAGTAATTATGCCAGTTCCAGTTCTGGAACAGGGACTGGGGTTTTATTCAAATCTCTTCATTGTACCAAAGAAGGAGAATTCCTTCAGACCAGTTCTGGATCTAAAAATATTGAATCGTTATGTAAGGATACCAACATTCAAAATGGTAACTATAAGGACTATTCTGCCTTTTGTTCAGCAAGGGCATTATATGTCCACAATAGATTTACAGGATGCATATCTGCATATTCCAATTCATCCAGATCACTATCAGTTTCTGAGATTCTCTTTCCTAGACAAGCATTACCAATTTGTGGCTCTGCCGTTTGGCCTAGCAACAGCTCCAAGGATTTTTTCAAAGGTTCTCGGTGCCCTTCTGTCTGTAATCAGAGAACAGGGTATTGTGGTATTTCCTTATTTGGACGATATCTTGGTACTTGCTCAGTCTTCACATTTAGCAGAATCTCATACGAATCGACTCGTATTGTTTCTTCGAGATCATGGTTGGAGGATCAATTTGCCGAAAAGTTCATTGATTCCTCAGACAAGGGTAACCTTTTTAGGTTTCCAGATAGATTCAGTGTCCATGACTCTGTCTCTGACAGACAAAAGATGTCTAAAATTGGTTTCAGCTTGTCGAAACCTTCAGTCTCAATCATTCCCTTCGGTAGCCTTATGCATGGAAATTCTAGGTCTTATGACTGCTACATCGGACGCGATCCCCTTTGCTCGTTTTCACATGCGACCTCTTCAGCTCTGTATGCTGAACCAGTGGTGCAGGGATTACACAAAGATATATCAATTGATATCTTTAAAACCGTTTGTACGACACTCTCTGACGTGGTGGACAGATCACCATCGTTTAGTTCAGGGGGCTTCTTTTGTTCTTCCAACCTGGACTGTGATTTCAACAGATGCAAGTCTGACAGGTTGGGGAGCTGTTTGGGGGTCTCTGACAGCACAAGGGGTTTGGGAATCTCAGGAGGTGAGATTACCAATCAATATATTGGAACTCCGTGCAATTTTCAGAGCTCTTCAGTCATGGCCTCTTCTAAAGAGAGAATCGTTCATTTGTTTTCAGACAGACAATTTCACAACTGTGGCATATATCAATCATCAAGGAGGGACTCACAGTCCTCTGGCTATGAAAGAAGTATCTCGAATTCTGGTTTGGGCGGAATCCAGCTCCTGTCTAATTTCTGCGGTTCATATCCCAGGTATAGACAATTGGGAAACGGATTATCTCAGTCGCCAAACGTTACATCCGGGCGAATGGTCTCTTCACCCAGAGGTATTTCTTCAGATTGTTCAAATGTGGGGACTTCCAGAAATAGATCTGATGGCTTCTCATCTAAACAAGAAACTTCCCAGGTATCTGTCCAGATCCAGGGATCCTCAGGCGGAAGCAGTGGATGCATTGTCACTTCCTTGGAAGTATCGTCCTGCCTATATCTTTCCGCCTCTAGTTCTTCTTCCAAGAGTAATCTCCAAGATTCTGAAGGAATGCTCGTTTGTTCTGCTGGTGGCTCCAGCATGGCCTCACAAGTTTTGGTATGCAGATCTTGTCCGGATGGCCTCTTGCCAACCGTGGACTCTTCCGTTAAGACCAGACCTTCTATCACAAGGTTCTTTTTTCCATCAGGATCTCAAATCCTTAAATTTGAAGGTATGGAGATTGAACGCTTGATTCTTAGTCAAAGAGGTTTCTCTGACTCTGTGATTAATACTATGTTACAGGCTCGTAAATCTGTATCTAGAAAGATATATTATCGAGTCTGGAAGACTCACATTTCTTGGTGTCTCTCTCATCATTTTTCCTGGCATTCTTTTAGAATTCCGAGAATTTTACAGTTTCTTCAGGATGGTTTGGATAAAGGTTTGTCTGCAAGTTCCTTGAAAGGACAAATCTCTGCTCTTTCTGTTCTTTTTCACAGAAAGATTGCTAATCTTCCTGATATTCATTGTTTTGTACAAGCTTTGGCTCGTATAAAACCTGTAATTAAGTCAATTTCTCCTCCTTGGAGTTTGAATTTGGTTCTGGGGGCTCTTCAAGCTCCTCCGTTTGAACCTATGCATTCACTGGACATTAAATTACTTTCTTGGAAAGTTTTGTTTCTTTTGGCCATCTCTTCTGCTAGAAGAGTTTCTGAATTATCTGCTCTTTCTTGTGAGTCTCCTTTTCTGATTTTTCATCAGGATAAGGCGGTGTTGCGAACTTCTTTTAAATTTTTACCTAAGGTTGTGAATTCTAACAACATTAGTAGAGAAATTGTGGTTCCTTCATTGTGTCCTAAATTGTGGTTCCTTCATTCTTTGGATGTAGTTAGAGCTTTGAAATATTATGTTGAAGCTACTAAGAATTTCCGAAAGACTTCTAGTCTATTTGTTATCTTTTCCGGTTCTAGGAAAGGTCAGAAGGCCTCTGCCATTTCTTTGGCATCTTGGTTGAAATCTTTAATTCATCATGCTTATGTCGAGTCGGGTAAAACTCCGCCTCAAAGGATTACAGCTCATTCTACTAGGTCAGTTTCTACTTCCTGGGCGTTTAGGAATGAAGCTTCAGTTGATCAGATTTGCAAAGCAGCAACTTGGTCTTCTTTGCATACTTTTACTAATTTCTACCATTTTGATGTGTTTTCTTCTTCTGAAGCAGTTTTTGGTAGAAAAGTACTTCAGGCAGCTGTTTCAGTTTGATTCTTCTGCTTATAATTTCAGTTTTTTTCATTATAAGATTTAAACTTTATTTTGGGTGTGGATTATTTTCAGCGGAATTGGCTGTCTTTATTTTATCCCTCCCTCTCTAGTGACTCTTGCGTGGAAGATCCACATCTTGGGTAGTCATTATCCCATACGTCACTAGCTCATGGACTCTTGCTAATTACATGAAAGAAAACATAATTTATGTAAGAACTTACCTGATAAATTCATTTCTTTCATATTAGCAAGAGTCCATGAGGCCCACCCTTTTTTGTGGTGGTTTTGATTTTTTTGTATAAAGCACAATTATTCCAATTCCTTATTTTTTATGCTTTCACACTTTTTTCTTATCACCCCACTTCTTGGCTATTCGTTAAACTGATTTGTGGGTGTGGTGAGGGGTGTATTTATAGGCATTTTGAGGTTTGGGAAACTTTGCCCCTCCTGGTAGGAATGTATATCCCATACGTCACTAGCTCACGGACTCTTGCTAATATGAAAGAAATGAATTTATCAGGTAAGTTCTTACATAAATTATGTTTTTAACCTCTAAACCTAACACCCGCTAACTTTAAATTAAAGTTACAATATAACTACCTTAAAATAATTAAAAACTTACCTATGAAATAAAAAAAACCTAAGCTTAAACTATAAAAAAACTAACATTACTGTTTAAAAAAAATAAAAGAAAATAAAAAAACCTAAATTACAAAATTAAAAAATCCTAACAGTGCGAAAAATAAAACAAAATAATAAAAAATCTAAGATTACAAAAAATAATAAATGAAAATATAGAAAATAATAAAAATTAAACAATCTAATACCCTATAAAAACAAAAAAGCACCCCAAAATAAAAACACACCCTAATCTAGCAATAAACTACCAATAGCCCTTAAAAGGGCTTTTTGTAGGGCATTGCCCTAAATTAAATAGCTCTTTTACGTTAAAAAAATTGCAAAGTACCTCCTAACAGTAAAAACCCCCACCCAACCAAACCCGCAAAATAAAAAAACCTAAGTCTAAATAAACCTAAGCTACCCATTGCCCCTAAAGGGGCATTTATATGGGCATTGCCCTTGAAAGGGCAATCAGCTCTTTAGTGCCCATTAAAAAATCAAAAAATCCCTAATCTAAAAAAAAAATAACACCCAAAAAAAAAACCTAGTCTAACCCCGAAATAGGTACTCACCATTCCTGAAGTCCGGCGGTGAAGGTCTTCCAGGCAGCTCCATCTTCATCCAGTGCCGGGGCATCTTCTATCTTCATCCAGAGTGAAGGCAGCACGCAGCGGAGGTGGCCAATAGGAATGCAAGGTACCTGAAATATAAAATGGTACCTTGCATTCAATTTACAGTGTGCGGCGATGATCGCATGAAGAGGATCCTCCTCGCTGGATGGCTTGGCGGCCACCTCCGCTCCATGCAGCTATTTGCTCCAGATGAAGATAGAAGATGTCCCCGCGCTGGATGAAGATGGAGCCGCCTGGAAGAAAACCTTCACCACCGGACTTCAGGAATGGTGTGTACCTATTTCGGGGTTAGATTTAGGATTTTTTTTTTTTTTGTGGGTTTTATTTTTAGATTAGGGATTTCTTTATTTCTTAATGGGCACTAAAGAGCTGATTGCCCATACAAATGCCCCTTTAGGGGCAATGGGTAGCTTAGGTTTATTTAGAATTATTTTTTTTTATTTTGGGGGGTTGGTTGGGTGGGGGTTTTTACTGTTATGGGATATTTGTAATTTTGAACGTAAAAGAGCTATTTAACTTAGGGCAATTCCCTACAAAATGCACTTTTAAGGGCTAATGGTAGTCTATTGATAGATTAGGGGATGTTTTTATTTTGGGGTGCCTTTTTTGTTTTTATGGGGGTATTAGATTAGGTTTAATTTTTATTATTTTGGATAATTTTTTAATTATTTTTTTGTAATAGCTTATTTTTTTTTCCCACAGGTAAGTTTTTATTTATTTTAAGATAGTTATATTAATTTAAAGTTAGGGGGGTGTTAGGTTTAGGGGTTAATAGTTTCATTTAGTGTGTCGCGATAAGGGGGGCCGGCAGTTTAGGGGTTAATAGATTTATTTTAGTAGTAGCGATGTTGGGGGTCGACGGTTTAGGGGTTAATACTTTAATTTAGTGTTGGCGATGTGGGTGGGTGGCGGATTAGGGTTTAATAGGTAGTTTATGGATGTTATTGTAGTTTGTAATATTCTTGTTATGAGTTTTGAGAAACATTTTTGTTTCGCAAAATCCATAACTACTGGTTTTTGATTGCGGAATGGATCGTGGCGGAATAGCCTGACCGTACAACTTGTAATACGGGAGACCTGAAAATTCCACACTCAAAAGCCTTTTTTTTAGTGTGGAATGGAGAGTTGCTGTACAGGCAAAAACGATTGCAGTATAGCTGTACCGCCGCGACTTGTAATCCGGGTGACATGCCATTCCGCGCGCAAAGGCCAATTTTTCAGCAGTATAGCCATACCGCAAAACTTGTAATTTAGGTGAAAGTTTTTTTACTCACCCCTTGTCACAGCTGTGAATTGCAAGTCACTTTCTATTAAAATCAAAGGAGCAGCATCTGTCTCTTCACCAAACCCTTCCGGGTGCACAGAATAAGTTCCGCTGTGAAGGAGAACGACACCACAAAACCGCCTTCAAACATTACAGAACAACTTAATTAAACAACAACAGCCTTCTCTAACATATGCACAAAAGACAACTTTAAAACAGAAAAATGAAAGAAAAATAAAAAATCGATTAAACCTAGTCAGCTTTGAATTACTAAGACGACATGGTCACAAGGGGTGATATTTCACGCAAACAATCTTGTCTTTACGAATTCTGCATCGCTGAACTAATTTAAGTGGAAAAAAGGCCACACATCTAAAATGCTACAACGTACCCATGGCCTGCCCTTTGTTACACATCTATAAGATTTCTAAAAAGCCTTGTTTTATCCAGCAGGACTACTTTACACTTATAAAACAGACATGAGAATATTTAGCAATTATAATTATTACAAAACGAATTTTCCTAACATTTTAGTTGTAATTATTGTTTTTCCACTTTCCTAGCAGATATTGCTTGCTGTTCAAGATATTATGACTTAGGGCAATAAACCTAAATATTTTCTTTCATGGTTCAAATAGAACATACAATTTTAAACAAATTTCCAATTTACTTCTAATATCAATTTGCTACATTTTCTTGGTATCCTTTATTGAAGGAGCAGCAATACACTCCTAGGAACTAGCTAAACACATTTGTAAGCCAATGACAAGATGAGTCATATATGTGTGGCCACCAATCAGCAGCTAGCTCTCAGCTCCTTAGCTTACCTAAGTATGCTTTTCAACAAATGATACCAAAAAAATTGAGCAAATTAGATAATAAAAGTAAATTGGAAAGTTTTCGAATTTGTTGTTTGTAGAGAGGAAAGTTTTTATTAATATCAAAAGTATGATTTTTTTTTTAATTGGAAAGTTGTTTTAAATTGTATGCTCTATCTGAATTATGAAATAAACCTTTTGGGTTTCATAACTCTTTAATCAGTGTTTCTCAACTGTGGTCCTAAAAGTGCCCCCAACAAACCAGTGGCGCGATCCGATAAACAGCGCAGGTTTCAGCACAAGCGCGGAAACCTGCGCCGCCTGTAATTTCACCTTGCACATCAGGCGATTACATATATTTCGCTGGCCTTTCCTAAGTGCCGTAAGTCGGATTAACTAGCGATGTCCAGAAATAAGCGTAAGTACAAATTTCTGGAGTCGCCAGTGACTTACGGCACTTTAGAAACTGCCAGCGCCTAACAAAAGTAACTAAAATTGTAAATCTCCCACGCCTCCACAAAATAAGCCCAACATGTATACCCCTATATCCGCAATCCCCCCTCTCACTCCTAATAATAAATGTAGACCAACAACCGCCCAGAACGAAATAAGCATAATTATTAACTCCTAAACCGCCATAGCCCACACCTAGTTAAAATAGTTACAAATTTACCTGTAAAATAAAACCTAACCTAAGTTACAATTAACTAAGGTACAACTAACACTACACTATCATTCAATTAATTAAATAAATGAATTACAATTACCTAAAATTAATTACAATTAAATAAAATAAACTATAGTACAAAAAACAAACACTAAATTACAGAAAAAAAAATTACAAGAAGTTTTAACTAATTACACCTAATCTAAGCCCCCTAATAAAATAATAAAGCCCCTCAAAATAATAAAATGCCCTACCCTATACTAAATTACAAAGTAATCAGCTCTTTTACCAGCCCTTAAAAGGGCTTTTTGCGGGACATTGCCCCAAAGTAATCAGCTCTTTTACCTGTAAAAAAAGAAATACAACCCCCCCAACATTAAAACCCACCACCCACATACCTTTACAAAAACCTGGTCTGTTGGGGGTACTTGAGGACCGAGGTTGAGAAACACTGCCTTAAAGGGACAGTTAAGTCCAAAAACCTCATTCATGATTCAGATGGAGGGCATGTAATTTCAAACAACTTTCAAACAACAACTCAAACAACTTTCCAATTTACTTTTATCACCAATTATGCTTTGTTCTCTTGGTATTCTTAGTTGAAAGTTAAACCCAGGAGGTTCATATGCTCTAATCTGAAAGCATTTTAACAGTTTTTCACTACTAGAGGGCATTAGTTCACATGTTTCATATAGATAACATTGAGCTCACGCACGTGAATTTACCGAGGAGTTAGCGCTGATTGGCTAAAATGCAACTGAAATAAAGGGGCAGTCTGCAGAGGTTTAGTTACAAGGTAATTACGGAGGTAAAACATGTATTATTATAACTGTGTTTGTTATGCAATGGGTAATAAAGGGATTAATCTATCTTTTTAAACAACAAAAATTCTGGTGTTGACTTTCCCTTTAAATTATATAGTCTGATGGCAGTAATGGCCACTAATGAAATGCTAGAAAAGACAGGTGAAACAAGTTAATCTGGAACATTATCTGAACAAGAAGCTCCCTCGGCAGTCTAATGAGCATCTAGCCCATTATATCATAACACCAGCGACTGTTCTATACATTTTTTTTATCAAACCTTTGGTCGCTGTCAATCAAAAGAGTGGGTCAAATATACACTTTATTACTGTATTTCAAGAATAACATTGTTTTCAGCTTTTTCATGTTATGAGTTTGCAAAAGAAAGGTTATAAAAACATAACAATATTGCTAATGTTTTGGCAAAATCTTTACAAATAACAATAGCAGCAGCATGAGATGTGTATTTAACAACTATCAAAAATGTTGGATATGTCAACAGTGAAGGAAAAATATATATAAGAAATGTAATAAAATATTCTGAATTTTCATGAAAGTGCCAAAGAAACATTTAACAAAATCTTGTCTGGCAGCACATTTAGAGAACGCAAAACACGTTTTTTTTTTCTCCTTTTAAGGCAAGAAAGTAAAGTTAATAAAAAAAAACAAAAAAAAAACTTTAAATAATGACTTTTATAAGTACTTTTTGCTAAAAATAAAAAGATAAATGTTTTCATTTGTGTTTCTAAGAAGGAAAATTTTCTTTGAATCACATTGTATTAATACCAATGGGAAACAGCCATTTTAAAGGGATAAGTAAATCAAAATAAAACTTTATTGATTTAGAGCACTTTTTTTAAAACCTGTCCTCAGCCCTCGCTAACAGGCCAGATTTTGAGGATATCTAAACTGAAGCACAGGTGAAATAATCAGCTGATTAGTAGACATGGTTATTTTACCTGCTCTCATCCAAGGTAATCCTGAAAATCTGGGGTGCGATCCGATATACGGCGCAGGTTTTGGCGCAAGCGTGGAAACCTGCGCCACCCATAGTTTCAGCTCGCAACTCGAGCTATCCCATATACGGCGCCGTCAGATGCTAAAGTGCCGTAAGTCGGACAAACTAGCGATGTTCAGAAATCTGCGTAAGTACAAATTTCTGGAGTCGCCAGTGACTTACGGCACTTTAGAAACTGCCGCCGCATAAAAAAACTGACTAAATTATAAAATCACCCGTAACTGTCTAACACGCCTCCCAAACATAGCCAGACACGTATACCCCTCTATCCGCAATCCCCCCTCGCATTCCTAACAATAAATATATTAACCCCGCCGCCAGCTACATTAACTATATTACCCCCTAATATGATCCCCCTACACCGCCGCCACTATTTTAACTATATTAACCCCTAATGTGAGCCCCCTACCCCGCCGCCACCTACATTATATGTACTACCCCCTAATCTGACCCCCTTACACCGCCGCCACCTATATTAAAATGATTAACCCCTAATCTAATCCCCCTACACCGCCACCTATATTAACTATATTACCCCCTAATCTAATCCTCCTACACTACCGCCACCTATAATAAATGTATTACCCCCTAAAATACTAAAATGTCCCTACCCTAAACTAAATTACAAATAGCCCTGAAAAGGGCCTTTTGCGGGGCATTGCCCCAAAGTAACCAGCTCTATTACCAGCCCTTAAAAGGGCCTTTTGCGGGGCATTGTCCCAAAGTAATCAGCTCTTTTACCTGTAATCTGACCCCCCCTACACCGCCGCCACCTATATTAAATATATTAACCCCTAATGTAATCCCCCTACACCGCCGCCACCTATATTAAATATATTAAGCCCCTAATCTGACCCCCCCACACCGCCGCCACCTAATTATATTTGGGTTAATTTAGTTCATATAGTTATTATATGATATATATTATTAATATAGTTAATAATTAATATAGTTATAATATTATATATATTAACTATATTAACCCTATCTAACCCTAACACCCCTAACTTAATTATTATTGCAATAAATCTAAATAATATTAATCTTATTCACTAAAATATTCCTATTTAAAACTAAATACTTACCTATAAAATAAACCTTAAGATAGCTACAATATAATTAATAATTACATTGTAGCTATTTTAGGGTTTATATTTATTTTACAGGTAACTTGTATTTATTTTAACTACGTACAATAGCTATTAAATAGTTAATAACTATTTAATAGCTATCTAGTTAAAATAATTACTAATTTACCTGTAAAATAAATCCTAACCTAAGTTACAAATACACCTACACTATCAATAAATTAATTAAATAAACTACAATTATCTAAACTAAAATATAATTAAATACACTAAACTAAATTACAAAAACAAACACTAAATTACAAAAAATAAAAAAAGATTACAAGAATTTTAAGCTAATTATACCTAATCTAAGCCCCCTAATAAAATAACAAAGCCGGGGGCGTGTCTAACCACCGACCAAGATGGCTGCTGTTTAAGAGAAGTCTGAATATAGTAGCTGAATATTCTGCTGATTATCTCTCCCATACCTTCCGTATCCTGTTCCCTTCAGAAGAACTGCGACTAGCATTTCCTATGGAACAGATTAATGTGACTTTTACACACTAACAGACATAAGCAGACCGGAACAGAGAAGGTGCGCAGCAGAGGCCTAGTAGCGGCCTGCGCCTCTCTCTCCCCCCCAATTTTCTGACTAGTCAGTTTAATCAGCCAAATGTGCTGACCCATGAACTCCTTTATTGCGATATCTAGCACCATCGGTTGTACAACTCAACTGTATAGCACACAATTATAGCAGACATGCAGTAACGGCCTTTTTACTCAAAGAGGAAGCAACACTTAACTTCTATACAGGGAGACCTATCTAACGTAACTTAAGCTAAGCAGTGTAAATGGAGGCCGTAGACAGATGGGAGACAGAGATGAGCCAGCGCATCCGCAATCACTTCCTGCAGTTAGAGACGGAGCTCTGTGCAATCATCAGCACACAGTGGCATCCCAAAGGAATCAGACCGATACCTGCTGTACACTCCCCATACGATACCTGCACCCACAGGAATGAAGAAAACTGTGATGCAATCCCCTTACCAGCAGAACCTGTCCTCCCGGTCTCTAATGGATCCTCATTTCCTGATGCTCCCCTTTTGGAGGCTCCTGAGTTCGAGCGGGACCTACACTATGAAACGCAGTCTCTCTCAGACTGCGTAGGCACTACTGGTGGTTCAGGGGAAAACGAGGCAGGCGATATTTGTCCGGTGAGTGAAGCGTCAGTGGATCCGCAGAGAGGCCCCTTTAGTCTCGTATTGATGGACCATTGCCTGTACAGTGGGGAGATTATCCTGTGCCGCTCTGTGGCCTCTGCGGTGCCGGGGGCTTGGAGCGCTATGGGAGGAAAGACGCCGCTGTACTGTAGAATGCTGGTTCAGCTAGGCAGCAAGCGGTCACTGAACTGGGGCATTTGGCACTGGCTACCACTTCGGATACGACCCGCTGTACCAGTCAACCTCCATAGCAGTTGTCGTCAAGGTGTGGGCTGAGGAGAACGACAGGAGACCCAGGGCTACTAAAACAAGATGTAAATTTGGCCACCCGGTTGTTACAAGACTTTATTGCTGAGCCCTAGTCGTTAAACCTGCGCCTAATCTAAGCCCCCTAATAAAATAACAAAGCCGGGGGCGTGTCTAACCACCGACCAAGATGGCTGCTGTTTAAGAGAAGTCTGAATATAGTAGCTGAATATTCTGCTGATTATCTCTCCCATACCTTCCGTATCCTGTTCCCTTCAGAAGAACTGCGACTAGCATTTCCTATGGAACAGATTAATGTGACTTTTACACACTAACAGACATAAGCAGACCGGAACAGAGAAGGTGCGCAGCAGAGGCCTAGTAGCGGCCTGCGCCTCTCTCTCCCCCCCAATTTTCTGACTAGTCAGTTTAATCAGCCAAATGTGCTGACCCATGAACTCCTTTATTGCGATATCTAGCACCATCGGTTGTACAACTCAACTGTATAGCACACAATTATAGCAGACATGCAGTAACGGCCTTTTTACTCAAAGAGGAAGCAACACTTAACTTCTATACAGGGAGACCTATCTAACGTAACTTAAGCTAAGCAGTGTAAATGGAGGCCGTAGACAGATGGGAGACAGAGATGAGCCAGCGCATCCGCAATCACTTCCTGCAGTTAGAGACGGAGCTCTGTGCAATCATCAGCACACAGTGGCATCCCAAAGGAATCAGACCGATACCTGCTGTACACTCCCCATACGATACCTGCACCCACAGGAATGAAGAAAACTGTGATGCAATCCCCTTACCAGCAGAACCTGTCCTCCCGGTCTCTAATGGATCCTCATTTCCTGATGCTCCCCTTTTGGAGGCTCCTGAGTTCGAGCGGGACCTACACTATGAAACGCAGTCTCTCTCAGACTGTGTAGGCACTACTGGTGGTTCAGGGGAAAACGAGGCAGGCGATATTTGTCCGGTGAGTGAAGCGTCAGTGGATCCGCAGAGAGGCCCCTTTAGTCTCGTATTGATGGACCATTGCCTGTACAGTGGGGAGATTATCCTGTGCCGCTCTGTGGCCTCTGCGGTGCCGGGGGCTTGGAGCGCTATGGGAGGAAAGACGCCGCTGTACTGTAGAATGCTGGTTCAGCTAGGCAGCAAGCGGTCACTGAACTGGGGCATTTGGCACTGGCTACCACTTCGGATACGACCCGCTGTACCAGTCAACCTCCATAGCAGTTGTCGTCAAGGTGTGGGCTGAGGAGAGCGACAGGAGACCCAGGGCTACTAAAACAAGATGTAAATTTGGCCACCCGGTTGTTACAAGACTTTATTGCTGAGCCCTAGTCGTTAAACCTGATCCCTGGGGAGGGCATTACAGCAGCTTGGGTGGACAGACAACTACATTCTAAGCATATCTGTTGTTAAATTCTTGGCTATCCTTATGAGGACATTGCGTCTGAGATACTACTGATGGCCAAAGACTATTCTACCCTCATACTCACTGAAATATAGTTATATACAGAACATTTTGTTTATAGCAGTTTACATAAGCTAAGTAATATGTTCAGGTTCCTTAATGTTTATGTCTGTACATAATATTTCTGTTTACGGTTCTTTATTGTGTGGTCATTACCCCCTGGTACAGTACCCTGGCTTAAATATCCATAAAGTAACCTGGTAGGGCTAGTTACCGGTGTATAGGGCCCAAGGATGGGATGTGGTTTTACACCATCAAATGACTATGCATTTAAAGGTCCTTAATATATACCCATCAAGATATATCCCTAAGCCCACAGTGATCTCATTGAATATTGGAGATGACATTTCATTCTATCAAGGGTAATAACTACGGTCCTCCCTACCAATACATCAATACACCTATTAGTATTAATCAGTTGCTGTATATATTTACATGCATTCTGAGCTATGGTCCGGTTCACACCATTGTACATAAGGAACAGTTTCAGTGGTATATTCAAGGTCCTGAACTTTTGCCACAAATTATCCCAGAAGCTACTCTCATAAATCTAGTTGATAAACATAGGGATCCCCCTGCACTATCAGATAGCCCCTCTGACATTAAGAGGTTATTTAACATACTCAAAGCTATAGCTTATTATCCTTAATCATCTCTGATCCATGTGGACTTTAGTACATTATCAGTTTCCAGCCTAAGCCGGAACTTCTAACCAGGGCAATAAAGCTATTACACCCAAGTGGTTTACATAGGGATATAACCTGGGGAAACTTAGGATCAAGGTTTATGTTCACTCTCAAGGATGCCATAATACCATCTTGCAATACTGAAGCGGTAATGGTTGTGATTTCTTGTCTGTAATATGCACATCTATAAAGACCACTGCTTAGCTTGGGTCCCCTGGACATTAAAATTGAGGCTTTCCAGAGATAGAAGCAGGAGTAGTTGTTGGTGTCAGTTTATACCAGATACACTTATATTATTATGGTATAATGGATATATTCTAATTACATTGCTATATATTTGCTTGTCAGATTAAGTTTATATATATGACATATGTCCTATAAATTCAGATAACAGAGTCATCATTTATGATTCATGAGTGGGCAATATTTGTTAGATATTTATGAAAAATAAAAAATCAGAGTTTTTTTCTTAGGGACTCAAGAGTAGTCTCCTAGTGAACATGATAACCCTTTGAATTTTTGTGTAAATAGTAGTACTAAGAGGTCCATAAGAGGCCTTACGTGACCAGTAGAGGGTTAATATTGTTAGCAAGGCATACGTTATACTACATTTTCCAATATTGTCAGTTACACACAACCTGTTTATTTTGTATAGATGTATTCATAATATGTCTGAAAGTAATTTTGTTGTCTAATTTTTACTGACGTGCCTGATATTTATGTCTTGATTTATACCTCAATAAAAAGTATATTAAAAAAAAAAAAATAACAAAGCCCCCCAAAATAAAAAAAATGTCCCTACCCTAAACTAAATTACAAAAAGTAATCGGCTCTATTACCAGCCCTTAAAAGGGCCTTTTGTGGGGCATTGCCCCAAAGTAATCAGCTCTTTTACCTGTAAAAAAAAAGAACAACCCCCCCATTACAACCCACAACCCACACACCCCTACTCTAAAACCCACCCTATCCCCCCTTAAAAATACCTAAGTCTAACCCCCAAGTGCTCCTTACCTGTCCTGAAGACCGGCAGAAAAGGTCCTGTTCCAGGCGGAGAAGTCTTCTTCCAGGCGGTGACCTCTTCTTCTTCCAGGAACCAGCCGGTCTTCAGTTCCAGAGTCGACGGTCTTCAACTCCTCCGCTCCACGCCGGCTGCTTCCTGGAAGAAGAAGAGGTCACTGCCTGGAAGAAGACTTCTCCGCCTGGAACAGGACCTTCTCCGCCGGTCTTCAGGACAGGTAAGGAGCACTTGGTGGTTAGACTTAGGTTTTTTTTTAAGGGGGGATAGGGTGGGTTTTAGAGTAGGGGTGTGTGGGTGGTGGGTTGTAATGGGGGGGTTGTTCTTTTTTTTTACAGGTAAAAGAGCTGATTACTTTGGGGCAATGCCCCGCAAAAGGCCATTTTAAGAGCTGGTAGTAGAGCTGATTACTTTTTGTAATTTAGTTTAGGGTAGGGACATTTTTTTATTTTGGGGGGCTTTGTTATTTTATTAGGGGGCTTAGATTAGATGTAATTAGCTTAAAATTCTTGTAATCTTTTTTTATTTTTTCTAATTTAGTGTTTTTTTTGTAATTTAGTTTAGTGTATTTAATTATATTTTAGTTTAGATAATTGTAGTTTATTTAATTAATTTATTGATAGTGTAGGTGTATTTGTAACTTAGGTTAGGATTTATTTTACAGGTAAATTGGTAATTATTTTAACTAGGTAGCTATTAAATAGTTATTAACTATTTAATAGCTATTGTACCTAGTTAAAATAAATACCAAGTTACCTGTAAAATAAATATAAACCCTAAAATAGCTACAATGTAATTATTAATTATATTGTAGCTATCTTAGGGTTAATTTTATAGGTAAGTATTTAGTTTTAAATAGGAATATTTTAGTTAATAAGATTAATATTATTTAGATTTATTTAAATAATAATTAAGTTAGGGGTGTTAGAGTTAGATAGGGTTAATATAGTTAATATATATATATATAATATAATAACTATCCGCTAGATTTAGAGTTCTGCGTTAGCCGTCAAAACCAGCGTTAGGGGCTCCTAACGCTGGTTTTGGCCGCCCGCTGGTATTTAGAGTCAGTCAGGAAAGGGTCTAACGCTCACTTTGCAGCTGCGACTTTTCCATACCGCAGATCCCCCTACGCCATTTGCGTATTCTATTCATTTGCGTATTCTATCTTTTCAATGGGATCTTAGAGTCTTGGCTGAAGTGAGCGTTAGACCCCTACATTATATTTATTAACCCCTAATCTGCCGCCCCCAACGTCGCCGCCACCTACCTACAATTATTAACCCCTAATCCGCCTCACTCCCGCCTCAATAACCCTATAATAAATAGTATTAACCCCTAATCTGCCCTCCCTAACATCACCGACACCTAACTTCAAGTATTAACCCCTAATCTGCCGACCGGACCTTACCGCTACTCTAATAAATTTATTAACCCCTAAAGCTAAGTCTAACCCTAACACTAACACCCCCCTAAGTTAAATATAATTTTTATCTAACAAAATAAATTAACTCTAATTATTCCTATTTAAAGCTAAATACTTACCTGTAAAATAAACCCTAATATAGCTACAATATAAATTATAATTATATTGTAGCTATTTTAGGATTAATATTTATTTTACATGTAACTTTGTATTTATTTTAACCAGGTACAATAGCTATTAAATAGTTAATAACTATTTAATAGCTACCTAGTTAAAATAATTACAAAATTACCTGTAAAATAAATCCTAACCTAAGTTACAATTAAACCTAACACTACACTATCAATAAATTAATTAAATAATATACCTACAGTTATCTACAATTAAACCTAACACTACACTATCAATAAATTAATTACATACAAATACCTACAAATAAATACAATTAAATAAACTAACTAAAGTACAAAAATAAAAAAATAATTTACAAACATTAGAAAAATATTACAACAATTTTAAGCTAATTACACCTACTCTAAGCCCCCTAATAAAATAACAAAGCCCCCCAAAATAAAAAAAATGCCCTACCCTATTCTAAAATAAAAATAGAAAAGCTCTTTTACCTTACCAGCCCTTAAAAGGGCCTTTTGCGGGGCATGCCCCAAAGAATTCTGCTCTTTTGCCTGTAAAAAAACATACAATACCCCCCCAACATTACAACCCACCACCCACATACCCCTAATCTAACCCAAACCCCCCTTAAATAAACCTAACACTAAGCCCCTGAAGATCTCCCTACCTTATCTTCATCCGGCTGAAGTCTTGATCCAAGCGGGGGCTGAAGAGATCCATCATCCAGCTGAAGTCTTCTATCAAGCGACATCTTCAATCTTCTTTCTTCCGGATCCATCTTCATCCTACCAACGCGGAACATCCATCCTGGCCGATGACTTCCCGACGAATGACGGTTCCTTTAAGGGTCGTCATCCAAGATGGCGTCCCTCGAATTCCGATTGGCTGATAGGATTCTATCAGCCAATCGGAATTAAGGTGGATCTCTTCAGCCCCCCGCTTGGATCAAGACTTCAGCCGGATGATGGACCTCTTCAGCCCGATGATGGACCTCTTCAGCCCGATGATGGACCTCTTCAGCCCGATGATGGACCTCTTCAGCCCCCGCTTGGGCTTTGATGAAGATTTCGGAGCCTCTTCTGGACGGATCGGTGATACCCGGCGTGGTGAAGATAAGGTAGGGAGATCTTCAGGGGCTTAGTGTTAGGTTTATTTAAGGGGGGTTTGGGTTAGATTAGGGGTATGTGGGTGGTGGGTTGTAATGTTGGTGGGGGGGTATTGTATGTTTTTTTTTACAGGCAAAAGAGCAGAATTCTTTGGGGCATACCCCGCAAAAGGCCCTTTTAAGGGCTGGTAAGGTAAAAGAGCTTTTCTTTTTTTATTTTTGAATAGGGTAGGGCATTTTTTTATTTTGGGGGGCTTTGTTATTTTATTAGGGGGCTTAGAGTAGGTGTAATTAGCTTAAAATTGTTGTAATATTTTTCTAATGTTTGTAAATTATTTTTTTATTTTTTGTAACTTAGTTATTTTTTTATTTTTTGTACTTTAGTTAGTTTATTTAATTGTATTTATTTGTAGGTATTTGTATGTAATTAATTTATTGATAGTGTAGTGTTAGGTTTAATTGTAACTTAGGTTAGGATTTATTTTACAGGTAATTTTGTAATTATTTTAACTAGGTAGCTATTAAATAGTTATTAACTATTTAATAGCTATTGTACCTGGTTAAAATAAATACAAAGTTACCTGTAAAATAAATATTAATCCTAAAATAGCTGCAATATAATTATAATTTATATTGTAGCTATATTAGGGTTTATTTTACAGGTAAGTATTTAGCTTTAAATAGGAATAATTTATTTAATAAGAGTTAATTTATTTTGTTAGATAAAAATTATATTTAACTTAGGGGGGTGTTAGTGTTAGGGTTAGACTTAGCTTTAGGGGTTAATAAATTTATTAAAGTAGCGGTGAGGTCCGGTCGGCAGATTAGGGGTTAACACTTGAAGTTAGGTGTCGGTGATGTTAGGGAGGGCAGATTAGGGGTTAATACTATTTATTATAGGGTTATTGAGGCGGGAGTGAGGCGGATTAGGGGTTAATAACTTTATTATAGTAGCGGTGAGGTCCGGTCGGCAGATTAGGGGTTAATAATTGTAGGTAGGTGGCGGCGACGTTGGGGCGGCAGATTAGGGGTTAATAAATATAATATAGGGGTCGGCGGTGTTAGGAGCAGCAGATTAGGGGTACATAGGGATAAATACATAGGGATAAATATAATATAGGGGTTGGCGGTGTACGGAGCGGCAGATTAGGGGTTAATAATAATATGCAGGGGTCAGCGATAGCGGGGGCGGCAGATTAGGGGTTAATAAGTGTAAGGTTAGGGGTGTTTAGACTTGGGGTACATGTTAGGGTGTTAGGTGCAGACTTAGGAAGTGTTTCCCCATAGGAAACAATGGGGCTGCGTTAGGAGCTGAACGCTGCTTTTTTGCAGGTGTTAGATTTTTTTCAAGCTCAAACTTCCCCATTGTTTCCTATGGGGGAATCGTGCACGAGCAAGTTTTTGAAGCTAGCCACGTCCGTAAGCACCGCTGGTATTTAGAGTTGCAGTGGCGGTAAATTATGCTCTACGCTCCTTTTTTGGAGCCTAACGCACTGAAAACCCAGCCATTCTGTGAACTCTAAATACCAGCGGTATTTAAAAGGTGCGGAGGGAAAAAGCACGCGTAGCTAACGCATCCCTTTGGCCGCAGAACTCTAAATCTAGCGGTAAATTAACTATATTAACCCTAATATAATTAGGGTTAATATAGTTAATATATATAATATAATAACTATATTAACTATATTAACCCTAATATAATTAGGGTTAATATAGGTGATGGCGGTTTAGGGGGGTCAGATTAGGGGTTAATATATTTAATATAGGTGACAGCGGTGTAGGGGGATTAGATTAGGGGTTAATATATTTAATATAAGTGGTGGCGGTGTAGGGTGATTAGATTAGGGGTTAATATATTTAATATAGGTGGCGGCGGTGTAGGGGGGATTAGATTAGGGGTTAATATATTTAATATAGGTGGGGGCGGTGTAGGGTGATTAGATTAGGGGTTAATATATTTAATATAGGTGGCGGCGGTGTAGGGTGATTAGATTAGGGGTTAATAATTTTAATACAGGTGGCGGCGGGGTAAGGGGGTCAGATTAGGTGGTAGTACATATAATGTAGGTGGCGGCGGGGTAGGGGGCTCACATTAGGGGTTAATATAGTTAAAATAGGTGGCGGCGGTGTAGGGGGATTACATTAGGGAGTTAGACATTTAATATAGGTGGCGGTGGGGTCCGGGAGCGGCGGTTTAGGGGTTAAACTTTTTATTAGGGATTGCGGCGGGGGATTGCGGTTGACAGGTAGATAGACATTGCGCATGCGTTAGGTGTTAGGTTTTATTGTGCAGCCAGTTTAGGTAGTTACGGGGCTCCAATACTCAGCATAAGGCTTACTACGCCTGCAATTTGTGGTGAGGTGAAAATGGAGTAAGATTTCTCCATTTTCGCCATGTAAGTCCTTACGCTGTATATTGGATACCAAACTGCGCGGGTTTGGTATACCTGTCTATGGGCCAAAAAACTATGGCTGAAGGCAGAAATATACGCGCGTAACTTCTAGGTTACGCCGTATATAGGATACCAAACCCGCGCAAATGTTGGCGTCGCTGGCTTTTGTGGGCGACGCTGCATATCGGTTCGAGGCCCTGGCTTGTTGGGGAGGATTGAGGACAGGTTTGAAAACCAGTAATTTAGAGTGTACAATAATAAAAAAAACTTTCCAAATGTATTTTATTATCAAATATTCTTCCTTCTCTTGGTATTTAAATTTACTTTTATGGTCACATGTAGATTATCATTTGGTAAACTTAGCTGCTTTCCATGACAACATACTGAGGTAGGCTTGGGAATGTGTATGTGAATATTGCTGCACATATGTCTGCCACATGCACACTTTTAAGCCTACTTCAGTTTTAAGTTTCAGGATTAAACATAGGATACAAAGGCGTGTGCGCTACGCCGACACCACGTTAGTCCTAAAGAGCGAAATCCAAAGCGTGTTATGCATATTTTACATTCCAATGTTCTTCACATAGATTTTTTTTAATTATTATTAAATATATATATATATATATATATATATATATACCTGTATGAATAGATATATAGGTATAGGTGGTATATACAGATATATATATATTTAAAATAACAATAACATTTTCCTGTATGTGAAGAACATTGGAATGTGAAATATTAATAACTCCTGTTGGCACAAGAGATATGTGTTAGGTTTTTTTCTTCTGTGCTCTCCGTTAAAGTTTATGGGGAGAAAAAGTGAGGCCGCAGTATCCTCAATCCTCAAGTTAGCGAGCCTCAGGTTTCACTCACGCATAAATGTTTTACTTTCAACTTGAAATACATGCGCTAATCTGTGTGTGCAAAAAAAAAAATTACTTCTGGCAAAGTTTACGCTCGAGCAGGAGCACTAAATCGCGTGCCACTTGTAATATAGCCCATGATAAGAAAGGATATTTTAAAGGGTGTTTTTTTTTTCACAAAGGTATTGTTTTTGTTGTTCATTATTTTTGAGAGATGTGCAATATCAGTGATGGGTCTGAGTGTAAATTTGTTTGATCTTGATTGGATTAAGAAAAAATATATAACCGTTCTGTGTAAATAGAGAGATTTCAGAATGTATCTAACATTATCTGATGCTTCCTGTTTAACTAGTTTACATGAATAGGTAATGAGAATCTGTCAAGTACAGTATGTGTTACTGTAATACTTAGCTTTGTTGTGTGAATTATTTCTTTTCAGTGAATTTTAAAGGTGTTTTGGAAAAAACTATTACAGACTGAATCTAAATCATTATAAAATACTGTACTGTTTAAACAAAATGTAACTATTCTCCTTTTAGTTGAAATAATTTTTATTGAACAACATATATAGAATGCAACACATCTCTTACATTTTTCATTACAGTAAGAATCCTTAAGGTCAGAGTTCATCCCCTCATTTCTGATTTAATAAACCAAGTCCAAGGGACAAGTAGTCTCTTCTGTTGAGCCGTGAACTTTGGCTAACTGGGTTCAGAAAGTAATCAACTTTAGTGTGTGTTGCAACCTGTCTTTGAGATTGACTATAAATAGAGGATATGTCTTTAAAGCTGCAGAAAGGGTTCAAACTTCCTTGAATACCTCTTTTCCTCCATTTTATGTAGCTGTGTTTTTATAAAGCAAATACTTCGGTCTCCTTCTCCATCTCTTCATTCCTTTTACTAAACCTTAATATTAAACCTTGCATAATCAACAATAATCAGTAAAACTCCCCCCGTCCCTCCCTCCCCTTAAACTTTATCTCAAACATAAACTTGCCTGTCTTCATTCTACTCCTGCCGCCGATCCAGGGAGAGAGCCCCGTCCAGTTTAGACTTATAAATGTCTTTTGATGTCATCCCTCGTCTTCCGTCTCCCTATGTCTTTCCTAGGTCTTGACTGTTTGTATAGATATACTCTTTTTCTATGTTACAATTAGTGGACACTCAATATCCAATAATTCCATATCTTAAGAAACGGTTCGTGGTTAGCCTGTATAAATGATGCCGATTCAGATAACCTATATGTGATCTTAATTTTTTCCATTACCTCCCCCCATGAGGGTATCCCTGTTTTCCAATAACGAGCTACGCTTATCCTGGTGGCTGTGCAAAGAGTGCGTATGAATGTGTTTGTTGCTGAGTTGAAGGGTTTCACTCGCTCATTCAGCAGAGCCTGAGTCATTGTTAAAGTAATGTCTTCAGAAAGCACCTCACTCAGTAGTCTGGATAAATTAGTCCATATTTGCTGTACCTGTGGGCAATCCCACCACATATGAATATATGTGCCTGTCTCCCTGCACCCCCTATAACAATCCCTACTTTTGTTTTGAGTGTAGTGCGAAGTGATAACCGGGGTTAAATACCACCTAAAAGCTGTTTTTATGCAGTTTTCCCTAAAGTCAGCACTAATCATACCCCTTCCTGAATTAGGGAGTGGCTCTTCCCATTCTTCTTTTGAGCATATAATGTTAGTATCCCGTTCCCAATTGTCCATCAAAGGGGATTTTGAGATAGATTTAGCAGTTTGTAGAGTGAGATAAATAGTGGAAATTAGTTTTTTGTGTCTAGATTCAGTGCTACAGAGTTTTTCAATTATAGTCAGGCTTTTCCTCCAAGTTTGAGGTAACACCTTAGTGACCGCTGACGCCACTTGTAAATATAAAAACCATTGCAATGTATCTGGTAATATTTTTTCCTGTATCTGTTGGTATGTAGCTATTTTACCCTTGTGGAGAAAGTCCGCCACTCTATAAAGCCCCTTATTAGCCCATTTCCCTATCTGTCTATGGAAGTCTTGGTGTAGCAGTGTCCTTATCGGTCGTATTAGTGAGTCCGATGGTATCAGCCTCAGATTAGTGTTTAGAGAGTACCACAGTGACATAATTTCTTCTATAGTTTTTGGGGTGTATGATAGTGTAAGGATTCCACTCCTGGTTTTCCTTTTTTCTTCTACAGCTCACCTTACACCTCTATTTAAGTCATGTCTCCGCCCCAAACAAGTGCTTAGTTATTAACTTCATATCAGCTAAGCTCTATGCATCTATTTCTTAACATGTGCATTATTTCACGAATTTAAGATATTTGCTACTTCAAGTATTTGGATTACAATTACCAGCAGGAACTGTTACTACAAACTGCTACCCAGTGAACGAATTTATTTCATCTAAGTTACTTTTACTCTGAGGATTGGATCTTTCTCATCAGACACCTGCAAGCAGTACAAACCGGGACTTTCAAGAAATAACCGCAAGTAACATAAAATCTTAAGTTGCTGCCACACAGTTAACTGATATAAATTGCTGCAATTGTTATCATATCGCTACTTCTGTTTCAATATAACTTTTTTCAACAAACCAGTTTCACTATAACGCTATGGTACAGCTCTGACGTCATCAGCAGGGGAACTCCTGTGTACTTGACACGCCCCTGTCAGCAGCTGCAGATTTCTGTGTTCTCTCTCACTACATATTTCTCGGTTACTACTACAATAAGGTTAACGGTGGTTAGTCCATATAACTCTTGCTACCTATTTAAACAAAGGTCACAATATTGAAATTCACTGCTTACCAATCCTGAATATTATTTCAGAAATCTTGTACTTCATTTTCAGTTATATTTTGGAATATTGCTACACAGTAATTGTAGCTTATCTCTACAAATATATACTCATACTTCAATTCATCATATATTAAAACTCACTTTGAATCATCACAGCCTATGCTGAAATAATAGTCTGTATTTCAAAGTGAAACATTCACACTTTAAGGCAGTTGAGATCCAACATAATAAAACTCATTACAGAATAACTAAGCCATTATTATGGATCCAGCCGAACTCCCACAAATTGTCTTTAACCTATCACAAAGGGTAGACCAACTCAGCCAGGGTCTAAGAGAATTACAATTGGAAAATGAGACTTTGAGAAACGTTATAAAAGATTCCATCAATCCTAAGCTACCAGCCCAAGAGACCTCTCCTGAACCCTTTGTTGCTCCTCCAGAATATTTTCAAGGAGACAGAAATCAATACCGCCACTTTAAGAATGCTTGCCTTCTTAATTTTTCTCTCAAGCCTAGGACCTATCCAAATGATAGGGTGAAAGTTCTCTGCATGATAAGCTACTTAAGGGGAGAACCCCGTATATGGGCTGACACACTATTTGAAACTAATAATCCGGTCCTATCCTCCTTTTCTGCATTTCTTGACGTCATGGATGAATTGTATAATGATACCAACCTCCAAATTACAGCTGAGAGCAAAATGAGGAAACTTAAACAAGGTTCCAGACCTGTGGAATATTACATTACTGAGTTCAAACAGTACTCCATTGACTCCCAATGGAATGCCATAGCCCTCAGAAATCAATTTAGGCTTGGTCTTTCCGATGCAGTCAAGGATGAATTAGCCAGAACAGAATTGCCAGAGACACTTGAGGCTCTTATGAAATTAAGTAGCCATATCGATAGAAGATTAAGGGAGAGAAGATCAGAACGGCAATACTCAGACCAGCCATACAAAAAGGAAAAGGTTCCCAGTTCTAACCAACCTACTTTTAGGTCTACTAGTCCCAGCGGAGCTGAAGCTATGGATATCAGCATCTTCAGGGGTCCGCTATCACCGGATGAACGTATGAGAAGAAAGACCCGGGGCCTTTGCATGTATTGTGGTGATCCAGCTCACAGTCTTAAGGACTGCCCTATCATACCTCAGAAAAAGAACAGTAAGTGTAGCACTAACTTTACCTCTCAAGTAGTACTTAATAAACCACTTCACTGTTCTCTACTTTTGTCTTTACAGTGGGCAAGTAAACAGATCTCAGTCCCTGCTATCATTGACACCGGAGCTCAAGGCAACTATATTGACAGCTCATTAGTCTCTATCAATAAAATACCTCTGATTAAGAAATTGTCTCCTATTTCTCTTCGTGTTGTTGATGGCTCTGAGATTTCTTCTGGACCTATTACACATCATACCATTCCTCTTTCTGTCACAACATTAAACAATCATCATGAACATCTCTCTTTTGATGTGATTACATCTCCATTATTTCCGATTGTTCTTGGGTTGGCTTGGTTACAACTACATGAACCTCAGATCAGTTGGAAATCTTTAGACATACATTTAAACTCTCAATATTGCCAACAAACTTGTATTAGGCAGTCACTACTTTCTCTGAACCCCACTCCTGACATTCTTGTACCAATTGAATACAGTCACTTTGCTGAGGTTTTCAGTAAAAAAGAGGCTGAAACACTTCCTCCTCATCGATCCTATGACTGCCCCATAGAGTTAAAACCAGGTACAACTCCACCTATAGGACATTTATATCCTCTATGTCAATCCGAATTAGACCATCTGAAAAACTATTTAGATGAGAATTTGAAGAAAGGATTCATTCGTCCTTCTGTCTCACCAGCTGGTGCTGGTATGTTTTTTGTCAGAAACAAGGATAACTCTTTACGCCCTATTATCGATTTTAGACAACTAAATAAGATCACCATAAAAAATCGCTACCCACTGCCACTCATTCCGGAACTCATAGAGAGACTAAGACATGCCACTATCTATACTAAATTGGATCTGAGGGGCGCATACAACCTTGTACGCATTAGAGAGGGGGATGAATGGCTCACGGCTTTTAGAACAAGATATGGGTTGTATGAATACCTAGTTATGCCTTTTGGACTCACCAACGCACCAGCAACCTTCCAATTCTTTATAAATGACATTTTTCATGATTTACTCGATATTTGTGTCATAGTTTATTTAGATGATATTCTGATTTATTCCTCCAATACTACTGACCACATCAAACACGTTAGTTGGGTTTTATCTCGTCTCCAGGTTCACCGACTTTATGCCAAACTGGAAAAATGCATTTTTCATACTACAACCATAGATTTCCTGGGTTATTCCATCAGCCCTGAAGGCATTCAAATGCAAGATGGAAAAGTTGAGGCAGTAAAATCCTGGCCAACTCCTATGAACAGAAAAGATCTACAAAAATTCCTCGGATTCAGTAATTATTACAGGAAATTCATCCGAAATTTCTCGAATATTTCGAAACCTCTTACCAAACTTACTAGTTCCAATTGCGTGTTCAGATGGTCGAAAGAAGCTGCTGATGCTTTCAATTTCCTCAAGGAGTCCTTTTCCTCAGCTCCTATTTTAAAGTATCCTGATCCCGATCTACAATATATATTGGAAGTGGATTCTTCGGATTATGCACTCGGTGCAGTCTTATCACAACGTAAGACACTCAAAGAACCTCTATTTCCTATCGGCTTCTTTTCAAAAATTATGACCTCTGCAGAAATGAATTACTCCATAGGGGATAAAGAATTACTAGCCATCAAAAGAGCTTTGGAATTTTGGAGACATCTCCTAGAAAGTACATCTCATCCCATTATAATTTATACAGACCATCGTAACCTTGAGTTTCTACAGAACAACAAAACTTTATCTGGGAGACAGGTTAGATGGAGCCTCTTCTTCAGTCGTTTTGATTTCCAGATTTTGTATAGACCTGGATCGAAAAATGGAAAGGCAGATGCACTCTCCCGCAGAGATCCTAGACCCATTCCTGAATATACACCTAGTTGTATCCTACCACCCTCTAAATTCCTCGCTTCATTATCTATATCAGTTCCAGACTATGAAGCCGCCTTAGGGTTGGAAAAACAAGCACTTCTGAACTCCCTAATTAAGAAAGATGGATTATATTATCATGGTTCTCAAATATACGTACCTGAACCACTCAGAGCACAAATTATTAAAGAACACCATGATCCTCCCTTACTTGGTCATGTAGGTATCAGACGCACTAAGGAATTAGTAAGCAGAACTTACTGGTGGCCATCCATGGAAAATTCTATCAAGCTCTACATTCAGCAATGTATTACTTGCTCAGTATCCAAACCCGAGAGAAGACCTCCCTATGGACTCCTTATGCCTTTGGACATACCCAATTCACCCTGGGCTCACATTGGTATGGATTTTATCGTAGAATTACCACCAAGCTCTGGTTTCACCACCATTTTAGTCGTTACTGACCACTTTACTAAAATGGCACATTTTATTGCTTACCACAAGTTGCCTACTTCTTCAGAAACTGCACATTTGTTTCTGAACAACATTGTAAGGCATCACGGTTTACCGACTGTTTTGTTTACAGACAGAGGTAGCCAATTTACCTCAAGGTTTTGGAAGACACTCACTACAAGTCTGCAAATTGAACAACGGCTAAGTACTGCTTTCCACCCACAAACGAACGGACAAACTGAAAGATTGAACCAATGGCTCGAACAATACTTACGTTGCTACTGCTCATACCATCAACATAAATGGTCATCTTTTCTTGCTATGGCAGAATTTTCCTACAATAACACTATCAACAGTACCACCAATTACTCTCCCTTTTTTGCTAATTATGGGTTCAATCCTAGATTCAATTTTCAGCATTCCTCTTCTGAAAATACACCATCTGTTGACGAATTACTACAACGCCTATCTGAAAACTTCCATCATCTATCTACTAACATACAACATGCACAAGCATCTCAGAAAAAGTATTATGACTTAAGACGTAGAGTTGCTCCAAAGTATGAAGTAGGAGACTTCGTGTGGTTGTCAACCAAAAATATCAAGTTACATCTTCCCAAGAAGAAATTGGCTAGTCTATTCATAGGCCCATTCAAGATCACTCACATAGTAAATGAGAATGCAGTTACCTTGGATCTACCTGATAATTTGGTAATACACCCTACCTTCCATGTCTCTTTACTGAAGCCTTATACGGGTCGACACCCTCCTACTCCTCTCCTTCCTCCTGATCCGGTATGCCTGGACACAAACATGTACGAAGTTCAGGATCTCTTGGATTCAAGATATTATAATGGTGAACTTCAGTATCTAGTGAGATGGAAAGGGTTTTCATCTGAAGAAGACTCTTGGGAGCCTCATACTCATATTGATGCTACAAGGCTTGTTGCACGTTTCCATAGACGTTTTCCCCACAGACCAAAACATCCAGCCGTGGTCGGCTTGCTTGAGGGGGGGGACGTGTAAGGATTCCACTCCTGGTTTTCCTTTTTTCTTCTACAGCTCACCTTACACCTCTATTTAAGTCATGTCTCCGCCCCAAACAAGTGCTTAGTTATTAACTTCATATCAGCTAAGCTCTATGCATCTATTTCTTAACATGTGCATTATTTCACGAATTTAAGATATTTGCTACTTCAAGTATTTGGATTACAATTACCAGCAGGAACTGTTACTACAAACTGCTACCCAGTGAACGAATTTATTTCATCTAAGTTACTTTTACTCTGAGGATTGGATCTTTCTCATCAGACACCTGCAAGCAGTACAAACCGGGACTTTCAAGAAATAACCGCAAGTAACATAAAATCTTAAGTTGCTGCCACACAGTTAACTGATATAAATTGCTGCAATTGTTATCATATCGCTACTTCTGTTTCAATATAACTTTTTTCAACAAACCAGTTTCACTATAACGCTACGGTACAGCTCTGACGTCATCAGCAGGGGAACTCCTGTGTACTTGACACGCCCCTGTCAGCAGCTGCAGATTTCTGTGTTCTCTCTCACTACATATTTCTCGGTTACTACTACAATAAGGTTAACGGTGGTTAGTCCATATAACTCTTGCTACCTATTTAAACAAAGGTCACAATATTGAAATTCACTGCTTACCAATCCTGAATATTATTTCAGAAATCTTGTACTTCATTTTCAGTTATATTTTGGAATATTGCTACACAGTAATTGTAGCTTATCTCTACAAATATATACTCATACTTCAATTCATCATATATTAAAACTCACTTTGAATCATCACAGCCTATGCTGAAATAATAGTCTGTATTTCAAAGTGAAACATTCACACTTTAAGGCAGTTGAGATCCAACATAATAAAACTCATTACAGATAGTTTCTGTTTATGTTTAGTTCGGTCCCACAATATGTCGTCTGAATGATGGTAACCCATCATCAGGGTCTTAACTCTAACCCATACCAGTGTGTTATTTTTTTGTCCCAGTAATGTAGCTTGCGCCAATCTTGCTGAGTGATAATAATTGGTCAAATTTGGAACTCCAACTCCCCCTAGTTGTCTGTGCTGCATTAATATCTGTGAAGGTATCCTAGCTTTCTTGTTCCCTCTCAAAAATCCAACTAGATCTGTCTGGAGCTTGATAAGTTCTGGTAAGGGAATTTTAATTGGTAAAGCTCTGAAGAGGTATAGTAATCTTGGGAGAATATTCATTTTAATCGCTGTCAGTCGGCCATACCACGAAAATGCACCTCCCCTCCAATTTTTAATCTCCTTTCTAATTGCCTTATATAAAGGGACATAGTTCAGTTTATATAGTTGTGTGTATTCACTAGAAATCCTAACTCCTAGGTATTTAATTGCCTCTTTGGCCCATATCAGTGAAAAATTAGTTTCAATTAGTTTTTTTGTGTGGGCTGGGAGGGCTATAGATAATGCTTCACATTTATCTTGGTTAATCTTGTACCCTGAGATGCTTGAGTAGTCTTGTATGATTTGATATAGGTGAGGCAGGGACATTAATGGCTTTGTCAGTGTGAGGAGGACGTCGTCTGCAAACAGAGAAATTTTGAATTCCTCTCCCCCCATTGAGACTCCATGTACTCCTGGAGCAAGGCGAATCCTTGCAGCTAAAGGCTCTATGCAGATTGCAAATAGGAGTGGCGATAGAGGACAACCCTGTCTTGTGCCGTTTCTAATGTCTATCTTTTTGGATTGATAGCCTGCTGCTCTTATGTGTGCTGTGGGGAATGAGTATATACTTTTTATTGCTTTGATAAAGGGTCCCTCGAATCCCATCTTAGCCATGACCTCTAGCATGAAGTCCCAGTCTATTCTATTGAACGCCTTCTCCGCGTCCAAAGAGAGGAGCAGAGAAGGTGTCCGCATTTTGTTTAAGTATTCGATAAGGGAGATTGTGCGCCTAATATTATCTGGTGCTTCTCTATCTGCAATGAACCCCACCTGGTCCGGATGGATCAGGGTGGGGAGATGTGCCTTAAGTCTATTTGCTAGGATTTTAGTAAAGATCTTTATATCTTGATTAATCAAGGATATTGGTCTATAGCTCTGGCATACTTTTGGATTTCGACCCGGTTTTGGTATTACGATTATCTTAGCCTGCAAAATCTCCTTCGGGATTTCTTTTCCTTGTAATATGTCATTACAGAATTTAACTATATGGGGCGTGAGACTTGCTTTAAAGAGCTTGTAGTATTCCCCCGGGAAGCCATCCGGACCAGTCGCCTTTCCTGGCTTAAGTTCTTTAATAGCTATCAGGACCTCCCTAGCCGATACCTCCCCTTTTAGTGCATCATTAACTGTATTATCTATTGGTGTGAGTTTGGAGTTATTTAAAAATGTGTGTATCAGTTGTCTTTTCTGATCGTTTTGTTCCGTTTTTTTCCCATCGTATAGGTGGGCATAATATGTAGCAAAGTCATCAGCTATCTCCTGTGGGTTTGAGGTGTATGTACCATCCTCTCTCTGTATAAGTGGTATGGAGAAAGATCTAGTTTGTTCCCTGAGCTTATATGCTAAATATTTATCTGGTTTGTTGGAGTAGAGAAAATAAAATGCTTTCAACCTGTGAGCTGCTCTAAGAGATGTCCTATTCAAGATCGTTGATAATTCTAGCCTCTTAGCTTGTAGTTCCTGAAATGTTGTGTCTGATAAATGTTGTTGGTGCAGTCTAGTGAGGGCATCTATTTGAGTCTGTAATGTGTCTATTTGATTTCTATTAGTTTTGGATATGATCGCTTTTTCTTTAATAAGTAACCCCCTTAAGTAGGGCTTGTGCGCTGCCCATGTGTAAATTGAGTTAGATGTGGTACCCTCATTCAGAGTCCAATATTCATTCAAAGCTTGTGCGCTGGAGTCTAATATGCCTGGTTTCTGCATTACACTAGGGTCATAGTTCCATGATCTCGCTAAGCTAATGTGAAATGTATCTCTAATAATCACCTGAACAATGGAATGGTCAGACCATGAACATGCATGTATAGTAGAGGATACCAAATCAGGGATCCATATCTGGCTTAAGTAAATATAGTCCAGTTTGGTGTACTTTTTATGTACATGTGAGTAGTAAGTGTAGTCTAATGTCTTCCCATATAGGGTGTCCCATGAGTCCATAATGTTCTGTGAGAGAAAGACTTCTTTAATTTTTTTAATCATGGAGTTGTGTCTCAGCTGTTTTTGAGTCAGTCTAAGGTTATTCCTTGATTGATGTGCATACATTTCCACATTGAAATCCCCTCCTAATAGTATCCTGTCTTGAGACCATTGTGTCAATAGATAAGAGATATGGGAGAAAAAAGAGATTTGTGTTTCGTTGGGTGCATATATATTGCATAAAGTAATATGTTTATCTCTTAGCCTCCCTCTAACTATTAAATATCTCCCCTCTGGGTCACTAGTCATCTCCTCCATCACAAAACCTAGGGATCTATGAATCAGAATCGACACCCCTCTCTTTTTTTTGTCAGTTGTTGAGTGGTAATGTTGAGTAAAGCATTTCGTCCAATATTTTGGGATCACATCTTTAGTGAAATGGGTCTCTTGCATAAATATTATGTTAGCTCTAAGTCGTAAATATTGAGTCAGTGTAGTCCTTCTTTTAGGGTCCGTGTTAAGGCCTCTCACATTGTGTGAGATTAAACGTATGTCACCTGTCATTACTTACAGTTTGGTGTCTGGGGCTCTCCCCTCTGGATCTGCCACTTCATTGATCTTTTCCTTTCTCTCCTGGAGCTGATAAATATATCGCACTTCGTTTTCTTTTTCCCCCCCTTGAACTCATCATATACCTCGGATAAATGATACAAACAATCAAAAGCAAGCACATAAACTGACAGGATGCATAGTAATCTTAGTTCAGCATTTCCTATACCCTTTTTGAAGACAGTACAAACAATACAAAACAAGTTTCTTTCACAGTTTCTACCTACTTGTAAAAGAAAAACCATAAAAATAGAAACAAGAACACCTCCTTCACCCTTTCCTCCTCCTCCCCCTGTAGAAATTGAAATGTTAATACACTATATTTCCACTGCTATTGGAAAGTCTTTGGGCATAGCAAATGTTTGTATCTATCTCAGATAGTCTATATCTTGGGTAACTTGTTTTTGGCAAGCTCGATCTGCCAAGGCAAATTGTTCCCAAGTTGAGTGTCCTGAAAGCCAATTTGGATTATATCCTATTTACATCTCGGTATTGTGGACTCTCACAGTTGTATGCTGGATTGCAGCATCATGTCTTGGCCCTTTTCTTTGCAACCCTTCTCCATTTTTGCCTCTGTGATTGGTTCAAACCAGTGGATGGTTGTGGCCTATCTTCTTTCTGCTCTGGCTGTAGTAGTTCAGGTGTTTCCAAATTGAGTCTATTAAAGGGAAACCCCCACCTATATCTAATCTGATGTTTCCTTAATATTGATGTAAGAGGTCTTAGATAGCTTCTGCGCTGTAACGTCTTGACACATAGATCCTGGTAGAATTGGATCACTGATCCTTGAAATTTGAATGTGGGATTCTTTCTTGCTGCTGCCAGGACGTCTTCTTTTTCTGGAAATCTAGAGAATTTAACCACCACATCTCTTGGTGGAGCCTCTCCCTTTTGGTTTGGCTCGTAATGCCCTGTGTGCTCTTTCTAGTTGGAATTTTCCTTCCTCTGTTTCGCCCGTAATAGCCTGAAAAAGCTGGTATAGATAGATATTTAGTTCCTCTGTAGAAATAGATTCTGGAATTTCTTTTAAACGCAGATTACATCTGCGTCTTCTGTTTTCCAGATCTTCTAGTTTATCCTGTAATTCGTTGATCTCCTGTTGTTGTGTTGAGATCTGCTGGGTAACGTTAGTAAGATCTTCTGCTACTGAAGTTTCTACATCCTCCAGGGCCATTACCCTAGAGCCTAGATCAGTGACATCTTGTTTTATTTCAGTTAGGCTGTTAGTTACTGTATTCTGGAATGCATCAAACTTATCCCAAAGTTTCTCAAAGTTTTTATTAGTATCCTGCTTAGATACAAGGTTTTTCAAATCTGCTTTTGTTACAGGGATAGTGTCATCGTCCTGTATCTGTGAATCTGATTCAGAGTCTATATCTTCTTCTATAGCATTAGTTGCTGATTTTAGCATTTTCTCTTTAATAGGTTTGAAGAACAGAGTAGCTGTTGGTGTTTTAGTTCCCTGAGAGGATTTAGTTTGTTTTCTGGCTGTCATAGTAGCAATGGAGGGTCAGAGCTAAACAGATAGAAGTTGTACTATAAGAAGTAAAGATTTGTGCATAACCATTCAATCTTGTATAGTCTCTTAACTTTGTGGGTTTATGTGTGATATGTTTCTATATCTTGGTATTATAATAATTAGTCTTTCTCTACCAGAATTCAAGTGTTTTTATTAGTAGCTATTGCAGGTAGAGAATCTCAGACACCCACTTCGTTTTATGATTGTTGATGGTCTTTATATTTCCATTATAGCCTTTGCCTTAGTAGCTTATTCATTTAGCATATATCCAGCTTCCCTTTCTATTTTTTGGGCCCTGATCCCGTTTATGCATAATAGGTTATTAAGTATATGAGTCCCATTATCATGTCGGCACAAACCTCCACACTCCGCACATATCAAGGTCAATATTTTGTAATATGTCCGGTTAGCATATCTCCGCTCACCTTACTTATCCCTGACCGTGCACACTCGGCCTGTTTCCTGCTCCAGCCTTCTAGCATGCAGTATAAGCTCCCCTTACGGCTCCTTGCCTCTTTCGTTATTTTCCCTCTTTAGTATTGCTTACTTGTAAACTAGACGAAGGTCTGCTGCTGAACCCCGTTGTGTTATGGAACTTCTCTGCGAGTCTCTGGCTGCTTTTCAGGTTCCGTTGGCTCTGTTAGTTTACAGACCTCGTGGTCAAGATGGCGGATGACTCCGCATGATCCTCTGTGTGTTTGCAGCCTGTCGATCTGTCCCGCTTTCGAAGTCGCTGCCCTTTTCCTCCTACTAGTCTAAGTGTGACTTCATAAGCCTCCTCTCTTATTTGTGGCCATCTGCTTGCCCTCTTTAGATCATTATGTTAGCAGTGGTTAGCGGAGCTCCTTTAATCCCCCACCATCTTTGTTGAGCTCCAAGCTCCGCCAACTATTCTCCTTTTAAAGGGACGTTCTTATGCACAAAGTGACATTGCTAAATTTGCCCTAACTTAATACCTGTTTAACCCCGTCCTGCTATAAGCATAGCAGCTAACAGGCAGAAAATGGTCAATGGTTCCTGGTTATGTGAAATTTCTGCTCCTGATAGGCTGGCTGGCTTATGGCTCCCAAATGGGAATTTTGCTATGTTTTCAAACCCTTTGTGATGGTTAAAGGGACATAAAAAAACAACATTTTTGTTTTGTGATTTAGATGGGACATACAATTTTAAACCACTTTCCAATTTACTTCTATCATCAGTTTTGCTTCATTCTCTTGTTATTATTTGTTGAAGGAGCCGCAATGCACTACTGGATGAGCACGTTGGAGGAGCCAATGAGAAGAGGTCTATATGTGCAGCCACCATTCACCAGCTAGCTCCCAGTAGTGCATTGCCGCAGCTGTGCTTACCTAGGTATGCTTTTCAGAAAGAATACAAATAGAATGAAGCAAATTCTATTGGCTGATTTGAATAGCCAATAGAATAAGAGCTACTGTAATTCTATTGGCTATTCAAATCAGCCAATAGAATTACAGTAGCTCTCATCCTATTGGCTGATTTGAATTTGAAGGCTCAAATCAGCCAATAGGAATTCAAGGGGGGCCATTTTTAATCGCGTACCTTGAATTCCTATTCAGTGTACGGTGGAGATCGTACGAAGAGGATCCTCCACGCTCCATGGCTCCGCGGTCTTCAGTTCCAGCGTCGCCAATCTTCAGTTCCAGCGTAGCCGGTCTTCAGTTCCAGAGTGGAAGGTCTTGGGGGCTTTTTTATTTTATTAGGGGGCTTAGATTAGGTGTAATTAGCTTAAAATTATTTTTTTAGTTTTTGTAATTTAGTGTTTTTTTTGTTGTAATATAGTTTAGTGTATTTAATTGTATTTTAGTTTAGATAATTGTAGTTTATTTAATTAATTTATTGATAATGTAGTGTTAGGTGTATTTGTAACTTAGGTTAGGATTTATTTTACAGGTAATTTTGTAATTATTTTAACTAGTAGCTATTAAATAGTTATTAACTATTTAATAGCTTTTGTACCTAGTTAAAATAAATACAAAGTTACCTGTAAAATAAATATAAACCCTAAAATAGCTATAATATAATTATTAATTATATTGTAGCTATCTTAGGGTTTATTTTATAGGTAAGTATTTAGTTTTAAATAGGAATAATTTAGTTAATAATATTAATATTCTTTAGATTTATTTAAATAATAATTAAGTTAGGGGGTGTTAGGGTTAGACTTAGGTTTAGTGGTTAATATATTTAATATAGGTGGCGGCTGTGTAGGGGGATTAGATTAGGGGTTAATATATTTAATATAGGTGGCGGCGGTGTAGGGGGATTAGATTAGGGGTTAATATATTTAATATAGGTGGCGGCGGTGTAGTGGGATTAGATTAGGGGTTAATATATTTAATATAGGTGGCGGCGGTGTAGGGGGGGTCAGATTAGGGGTTAATATATTTAATATAGGTGGCTGCGGTGTAGGGGGATCAGATTAGGGGGTAATACATTTAATGTAGGTGGCGGCGGTGTAGGGGGATCATATTAGGGGTTAATAAATTTAATATAGGTGACGGCGGTGTAGGGGGGGTCAGATTAGGGGTTAATATATTTAATATAGGTGGCGGCGGTGTAGGGGGGTCAGATTAGGGGTTAATATATTTAATATAGGTGGCGGCGGTGTAGGGGGATCATATTATGGGTTAATAAATTTAATATAGGTGACGGCGGTGTTGGGGGGTCAGATTAGGGGTTAATATATTTAATATAGGTGGCGGCGGTGTATGGGGGTCAGATTAGGGGGTAATACATTTAATGTAAGTGGCGGCGGTGTAGGGGGATCAGATTAGGGGGTAATATATATAATGTAGGTGGCGGCGGGGTCTGGGAGCGGCGGTTTACGGGTTAAACACATAATTAGGGATTGCGGCCGGGGATTGCGGTTGACAGGTAGATAGACATTGTGCATGCGTTAGGTGTTAGGTTTTATTTTGCAGGCAGTTTAGGGAGTTACGGGGCTCCAATACTCAGCGTAAGGCTTGCTACGCCTGCATTTTGTGGCGAGGTGAAAATGGATTAAGATTTCTTCATTTTCGCCACGTAAGTCCTTATGCTGTATATTGGAAACCAAACTGCACGGGATTTCTATGTTAGCCTATGGGTAAAAAAACTACGGGCGAAGGCAGAAATATACGAGCGTAACTTCTATGTTACGCCGTATATAGGATACCAAACCAGCGCAAAATTTGGCGTTGCCGGCTTTTGCAGGCGACACTGCATATCGGATGGGGCCCTGGAATTGCAGCATTTGCATGTTACAGAATTAGCTTTTTTTTTTTGTTTGTTTGTTTTTTTTGTTTTTTTTAAAGGGACACTGAACCCAAATGTTTTCTTTTGGGATTCTTATAGAACATGCAATTTTAAGCAACTTTCTAATTTACTCCTATTAGCAAATGTTCTTCATTCTCTTGGTAGCTTTATTTGAAAAACAAGATTGTAAGTTTAGATGCCGGCCCATTTTTGGTGAACAACCGGGGTTGTTCTTGCTGATTGGTGAATACATTCATCCACCAATAAACAAGTGCTGTCCAGTGTCCTGGACTTTCTTTTTCAAATAAAGATAGCAAGAGAACGAAAACTATTGATAATAGGAGTAAATTAGAAAGTTGCTTAAAATTGCGTTCTCTATCTGAATAAGGAAAGAAAAATTGTGGGTTCAGTATTCCTTTGACAAAAGCAATTAATGTGGAATGTCCCTTTAAACCCATAGTTGAGTCAATAATGACAAAATTACATTCTCTGATGAGCTTGTATTTATTTTTAATATTTAAAAAGTCCCTTTAAAAAAAAAAAAAAAACTGTGACGTTAGTTGCTGCCTTATTTTTCAAATCACTGCAGAAATTCCCTCTACCTGACTTATAGAGCAAATGTTAATGATTATTCACTTTATCTTGCATCCTGCAGTGATAGTGATTCGTTGTTGGCAAGAAGACCTGCAGGTAACTTGAATATAACAGCAGTCGTGTTTTAGTCTGTTTAGTGCTGCTTTACCATATTGTTTAAACATGTTGGCTTTAGCAAGTATACAGCTCTGTATTACGTTTAAAGCTAAAAATAATGAATTTCAATCTGGCTACAATTTTTCTTGGCTCTTTTTCTTCCACTGACAGTAAATTAAGCCAAAAAATGTGGCTGCAATAGGTTCTGGCCCCACTTTCTGTTAGAGCATTTAGTTGTTAATGTAATTTAATACATTTCACAATTAGATGAGGTCTAGTTATATCTGCCTTATGTTTTGCACTTGTCATTTTTTCCCCCCCAGAATGAGAAAATAACACAACGGTGTACATTATTTTTAAAAGTTTTTTTTTATTTTTTATAAAATTCTCCATTAAAGGTTATGGCAATTTTTGTAGATAACTATTTTGATAATCTTTTCTTAAAGGGACAGTCTACCATAGAATTGTTATTGTTTTAAAAGATAGATAATCCCTTTATTACCCATTCCCCATTTTTGCACAACCAACACAGTTATATTAATGTACTTTTTACCTCTGTGATTACCTTGTATCTAGGAACCTTCTTCCAGCCCCCTGATCACATGACTGTAACTGTTTATTATCTATTGTCTTAAATTTAGCATTGTTTTGTGCTAGATCTTAAATAACCCCCTGTGCCTGAACACAGTGTTATCTATATGGCTCACGTGTACTTTCTGTCATGTGATAAGAGGCAGCCCTCAAAGGCTTAGAAATTAGCATATGAGCCTACCTATGTTTAGTTTAAACTAAGAATACCAAGAGAAACGTAAGAATCTTATAGTCTGAATTTAACAATGCTATAGGTCTATATGACTCTTTTTTAGTTGGGTCCTTCCCTGATTTAAGGACCAAAGTGGTATAGGATGCGCTAAAGTAAGAGGAGACTGCATTGCCTTTGACATATATATACATAGTTACATATATACAGTATATATAACTGAAATCATATTAGCTGTTCAAATCAGGGCAATGGGTAGCTTAAGTTTTTGTTAGCATTAGGTTTTTTATTTTGTAGGGTTGGTTGCCGGGTGGTGGGTTTTACTGTTGGGGGGGTCTTTGTATATTTTTCAGGTAAAAGAGCTGATTTCTTTAGGGCAATGCCCTACAAAATTCCCTTTTAGGGTTTTTTGGTAGTTTTTTGTAGGCTAGGGTTTTTTATTTCGGGGGGGGGGGGGCTTTTTTATTTTTATAGGGCTATTAGATTAGGTGTAATTGTTTTTATTTTGGATAATTTTGTTATTTTTTGTAATTTAGTATTTTTTATTTTTTGTAATTGTAGATTTAATTATTTTTAGTAGTGTTAGGTTTTTTTAATGTGTAATTTAATTTATTTAATTTATAGTTATTTTAATTTTAGTATAATAGTAATGTCAGTTTAATTTATAGTTTAAACTTAGTTTTTTTTAAATTTCCCAGGTCAGTTTTTATTTATTTTAAGATAGCGATCTTCTAATTTTAATTTAAAGTTAGGGGGTTGTTAGGTTTAGGGTTTAATAGTTTAATTTAGTTTTTTTGCGATGTGGGGGGGGGGGGGCTGTTGGTTTAGGGATTAATAGGTTTATTTAGTGGAGGCGATGTGAGGGAGCAACAGAATGGGGGTAAATATCTTTATTATAGTGTGGGCGATGTTGGGGTGCGGGGAATAGGGGTTAATAACTTTATTATAGTGGTGACAATGTTGGGGAGCTGAAGAATAGGAGTTAATAAATGTTATTAGTGGTGGCGATGTCGGGAGCGGCAGATTAGGGGTTAATAACTTTAATATAGTGTTTGCGATGCAGGAGGACCTCAGTTTAGGGGTTAATAGGTAGTTTATGGGTGTTAGTGTACTTTGTAACAATTTAGTTATGAGTTTTGTGTAACAGTTTGTTGCGCCAAACTCAAAACTACTGGTCTCAGATTGTGGAATGGATTGTGTCGGTATAGGGTGTAACGCAAGCTTTTTAGCCTCACCGCAAAACTCGTAATGGCTGCATTCTGGTTTTTACGCTGAAATGGACATTTTTAAGCATTAAAACTGAACGTAATACTTGTAATCTAGGTGTTTGTTTTTTACTGCGGGAGATGATTCAGAGCGCTGAGGTATTTAGAGGTTTCCCGACCAGTGTTTGGCAAGTTCTTCTATGGAAATTTAGCTTTTGGTTAAAGTGCTTAAGGGCATCTCAATTTTAGGTGCTTATACTATTGATATATAGTGATGTCCCGAACTGTTCACCCGCGAACGGTTCACATCGAACATAGCTTGTTCGCGTTCGCGTTTGTGGGCGAACACATGGCGATGTTCGATCCGCCCCTATGTGTCATCATTGAGGAAACTTTGACCCTTTATGTCACAGCCGCCTGACACATTAGAGCCAATCAACATCAGACACTCCCTCACAGACCCTCCCAGCTACTCGGAATCCGCCATTTTAGACTCATAACGACCTTGCTTTCTTAATGAGAGGACGTGTTGTGTTTTTGCTCCGGACATTAATAGGAAAAACATAGCTAGGCTAGTGTATTTACAGTCCAGAAGGACTCCACTCATCTCTGCTGCAAGCACAGCACCCCAAAAAGCCCTTTTTAGGGCTATATTTCGTGCCTTTTTTTTTTCTGTTTTTTTTTATTAGCATTTGCCTGGCTTTCAGGCTGTGTGTTTAAGGCTCACAGCATATGCTGTGATTACTGCCACCACTGATATCTCCCTAACAACATTAGTTTAAATTTAACTAACCAAAGAATTTAATTATTTTGCTAGTGTAATTTTTTTCATTTTCTATCAGGCCTGTGTCACACAGCATATACTCTGGTTCATTGCTCTGTGTCAGCCACCAGTGTTAATATCCGTTTATAACATTATTTTAAATTTAAAAAAAAATAAAAAAATATTTTGCTAGTGTAATCTAATTACATTTACTATCAGGCCTGTGTCTGTCAGGCTCACTCAGCATTAATATACCTCATTTTTTTTTTCAGTCTTTTGGTTAATTGGTCTGTGCCAGGCAGCCACCCAGCACTCATATCTTCTTCACCTTAATTTAAATATATAAAAAAAAAGTTTAAATTTGTTTCATAGTGTAATCTAATATAATTTTCTATCCGGCCTGTGTGTTTTGCTGACATACAGAGCCTACTGTGTTTACTTGCTGCCCTCCCTAGTCTATGAGCCACGACTCATATGTGTTTAACTTTTTTTAATTTCCACCCCCAAAAAATTATTTAAATCATTTTTCTAGTGTAATCTAATAGTATTTTCTATCAGGCGTGTGTGTATCTGACTTACAGAGCCTACTGTTTTTAATAGCTGCCCTACCAAGGCTATCAGCCATGACTCATATGTATGTGCTTAACCTTTTTCTTTAAATTCCCCCCCAAAAAGTCTTTAAATCATTATGCTAGTGTAATCTAATTTTATTTTCTATCAAGCCTGTGTCTAACTGTCTATCTGACTTACACAGCATACTGTTGTTAATTGCTGCCCTACGTAGCAGCCAGCCAGTGCGACCACTCATAGAGTCATATGTGCAATGCTCTTCTTAACATAATTTTAATATTAAAATCTAAAATTTTAAAATATTTTGCTAGTGTAATCTAACTTAATTTTCTATCAGGCCTGTGTTTTTGTCACTTACACAGCATACTGTGTTAAATTGCTGCCCTACCTACCATCCACGACTCATATCTGCCAGCCTGTTTGCCAGGCCCAACTAGCCAATTAGTGGCACCAATCATAATTCTTCTAACAGTATATTAAAAAATAAAAATCATTATTTTTTGGACTGCAAATATTCTGTCTCCTAGTGCCATTGAATTTCATTTACCTCCTGCCTGCCACTGCCAGCCTTTTGTGCCAGGCCGTCTAGCCAACTATTTACACCAATCATAATTGTTGTCACAGACAGTATAGTTACTAATTAAAATTAAAAAAATTTTGATTGTTGATCTTAATCCTCAGTTTGCTCGTGCCATAGAATTGCACTTTTCTACTGCCTTCCAAGCCTGTGTGCCAGGCCTACTTTCAAAATATTTACACCAATCATATTTGTTGTCACAGTATTCTTAATAATTACAAATTTAAATTTTTGGTAATAGTTGTTGTGAATCCTCAGTTTGCTGGTGCCATTGAATTACACTTTCCTCCTGCCTTGCAGCCTGCTGTGTGCCAGGCCCACCTAGCCAATTATTGCCAGCAATCATATTTCTTTTAACAGTATTGCAAAAATTGTCAATCATCACTGTTTTGACTGTCAGTATTCAGTCTCCTAGTGTCCTTGAATTGCATTTACCTCCTGCCTGCCAGCCTTTTGTGCCAGGCCATCTTGCCAACTATTTACACCAATCATAATTGTTGTCACAGTGTAGTTACTAATTAAAATTAAACAATTCTTGATTGTTGATCTTAATCCTCAGTTTGCTCATGCCCTAGAATTGCACTTTTCTACTTCCTTCCAAGCCTGTGTTCCAGGCCTACTTGAAAAATATTTACACCAATCATATTTGTTGTCACAGTATTCTTAATAATTACAAATTTAAATTTTTGGTAATAGTTGTTGTGAATCCTCAGTTTGTTGGTGCCATTGAATTTCACTTTCCTCCTGCCTTGCAGCCTGCTGTGTGCTAGGCCCACCTAGCCAATTATTGCCAGCAATCATATTTCTTTTAACAGTATTGCAAAAATTGTCAATCATCACTGTTTTGACTGTCAGTAATCAGTCTCCTAGTGTCCTTGAATTGCATTTACCTCCTGCCTGCCAGCCTTTTGTGCCAGGCCGTCTTGCCAACTATTTACACCAATCATAATTTTTTGTCACAGTATAGTTACTAATTAAAATTAAAAAATTCTTGGGGGGGCGGAGCCAACAACGGATGAGACCGGACGCATTTTTTAGCTGCTCCTGGCTCTCTGAACCTATATTGGTACTATTATGTTGATTTTAATCTATCAAACTTGAGCAAAAGACTGTAATTTAAAGCTACTTTGAGACTACCGACCGAGACACAGAGTTTGCCGTGAGTTTATACTACCACAGTTATATCATACGAGAAGTGGTCTCTCTCACATACGCATGGCGGCGATTACACTTGCCTTGGAGCGCTTGCAGGCTAAAATGGAGGAACAACTCCTAGACCTCAGACAGGAGATAACATGCATGCTCCCTTCAACATCCACAGCTCTCAAGCAGCCCCCTACTAAGGATATCTCTCTACAGGAGCTGACCTTTCAGTTGGCAACCCGGGATGTAGGCCTGGCATGGGGTGAAGCAGCGCATGTGTACATTTCAGAAACCGCTGAGATTCCGGATGGATCTGGGCTCCGGATGCCTTCTGGACAATGGACTATGAGCTCCAATGGAGTGGACCTAGTGACCCAATCCCATCTCGAGAAGTTTCATGCAAACCTTGTGGAACGGTTCCCGGAGTCCAGTAACATATCCTCTAAACCACTTGCTCACGCAGTTTCAGTTCTCCCACCCGCTATAGATATAGTCAACTCTGCAGTTATCACCCAGACAGCAACTAACCTGTTACTGGATGGTATATCAGGGGCAGATGGTCCGGTGGATGGAGTCCTTGCAGATGTAGATAAAGTACTACCCCGACTAGATGGCAGCATACGATTGAGAACCGACAATACTCCTTCTAACGTGGACGCTTTGCTGCAGTATAGAATGCCGGTTTTATTTGGAGAAGAGGTCACAGACTGGATTCAACATATTTGGCTACAGACCACCAAAGATGGGCACAGTAGACACTCGAGACCCGCTGAGTCGCTTTTTCATGCTAAAACCCTGGCTCTTCATGTCCTCTTTAATAGACTGGGTTGTGCACTGCTCCTGCTAGACTCCCTGCGAGGCCAGAGGCGTTTAGGGGTAGGATGAGACGGAGGAATACACAGGTTTGCCCCCATAAGGACAAATGTTTAATTGGGACCTTTCTCCTATTATCTACCTTATGTTTGATCACCTCAGTTATAATGTTAGCTTCCCACTCACTTTGTTTGTTCCCCAACCTGAAGGCTAGGTCAGCTGCTGGACAGTAGGAAAACTAACACTTAGAAACTGTTCCACTATGCAATACTGTGAATGTGTGTTTGTTTCTGTTTTCCTCTAGTCTTTGTTTTTTTTCTCTCCTTCTTTCCTGTTTGTTTGAGCTTCATACTTTATCTAATCATTAATCTAAAATAACGTTCTCACCTCATATCACCTACATCTAGGAATTAAGAGTAGTCTAGGACAGTTTAATTCAACCCTTTAGGATATGTACTCTAAGCTATACTTGATATAACAACTAACTCATTACCAAGGTGCAGCTAGAATCACTGAAAGTCAGCCTCCATTATAATATGTATTACCATTGGACCGCATTTTGCAGGGCCCACTCCACCCGCTTTATTTAGCCTTATGAGTTAATATACAGTCATAACCATATCTAATTGCAGAGACCCCACACCCAAAGGTTTATAGTTTTCTCACACTTATCTAGGGTCTCGTGAGTCCCAGACTCTACTATTTCGAATACAACACAAGGCGCTACTATTTCTCATTCTTAGTCTCAAATACCTCCTTACTATTTCATCATCAGTTAGGCTTCCAGGGTTCTATCTGGCGATCTCATTGTTTAAATTACATTGATCACATATACAGCGCACCCCACAATGGCGCAGCCTTATACTCTAGAAGAATCTACTGTTTCAGCGTTAAAATATATAGAGGGACTTATGTTATTAGCCTAATCTAAATGTTCTTTGGGTTTATTTTTTACTATGCACTAATTGATCGGTTGTTATCCCATAACCCTAATCTTATATAGCTATTTAGTATTATATAGCACTACATAACCTCCACACGTGGAGTTATATAAGTCTCTCATCTAGGCAAACTATTAGGCCTCCTATTTATTTAGCCCCCTCCTAGAGATGATATATCTTAACCCCTAATACTTGCACATAACTTGCAGACTTATTTGTTAAACCTAGTAAAGGAGTAAGTATGACATGGTACATATCATCACTCGCATAGGTGCTTCTGATACTGATGTGGGTGAATGAGACAGCTAAGACTACTGCAGCCAGGATTACATATCCATAGTTAAAATGAAATTAACCTCCTTTAGTGCATGTTAACTGTTGAGCAGCCCCCTCCTGAAGCTGGCATGATATCCACTACAAGTGTCTTTTACAAATGGGAAATCCTCTCAGTAGTAACACACTCCTTTGTTATCTTTCCTAAGTGTACAGCTATGTAGTGACCAATTATCTATACTCGCATACATTTTTAGGCCTGGCCTGCACTATGGTCAGGGGTTAATATGTTGGCTGCTGTCCATGCGGTATTTAATGACTTAGAAGCTTATTTAAAATGAGATCTAGTTTCTTATGTGTATCCACTATTTCTAACTTATCTTTTGTGATATGTAACAGTATGCTATAGCTCTACTTAGTTAGCTGTGTCCAGTTTTTCTTCTCACACTGTTCATGTACTAAATCTAGGACTAATTTGAGCAACCCTCTGTTCGCTCCCTATGTCTTTGCACTGTATAGAGTATGAAACCTAGTTGTACCTGAAGAAGACCAAGGTTTATTTTAGTGTTTCATTATAATTATTATGTCAGTTTCTTATGTTTAAGGTTCTGTGTTAAATGAGATGTTCACTTGTCTATCCCGAAATATGCTTTAGGTCATGTACTTAATGAGACTCCCCCACTCCTAGCCCAAACTTTCCCCAGGTACAGCCCCATTTATAGACAGACACTTCCCATTTCCATCGGACCCCTCTCCTCCCTTTCCCGCCGGCGTTTATTATCTGCGGGTCATATCCCTATTCCTTTTACCTGCATCGCCTACAGTTGGCACTTCCCCAGGAGAGGGGCTCATGTAGTAGTCCTTTATCTTTCGTATCTATAGAAATGTCCCCCGTCTGTATCTCTTCCAAAAACCCTGAGATCCAATTCCATTCCATTTTAAATAGCAATATAGTCTGCATTCTCATAATAATTTAACTAGCTCCGCCCCCCTCCTCCCGCTCCTCTCTCCCCTTTCCCCTTCATTATGAGCGGCTCTTGTCCGCTGCATCCCCCACCCCCCCCCATACACTCAGGCATACAGGAGGCCTGACAAAGCTAGCTCCCTAGCCCTCACTATTTTCAGCTCACAGACTACCTCATACCTAGGAGTAGGGACCACTTGTTACCCGTATTAAAAAATCGAGGCTCTATTGCTAAATGTCCCAGTCACATATGTTTTGCATACACTGTTTGCATTTCATACTTAGGGTCATAAAGGTAGTGCTATAACTTATGTCAACTGTTATTTCTCTGGTTTCAACTCAGATATCTCTTACTTTTTATAAATATTGAACCTTTATTGACCTGTTACTAATATAGCAAATATTATACTAGCACATCAATGTTTTAATTATTGTATGCCCTTCATGTGTGAAATGCATCAGTCATTTTTATTGTTTTTGTTTTGTGTCAGGACATACTCTCTTTTGTGTTATCTCCATTCAATGTCTCAATAAAAAAATTATTTAAAAAAAAAAAAAAAAAAATTAAAAAATTCTTGATTGTTGATGATCTTAATCCTCAGTTTGCTCGTGCCCTAGAATTGCACTTTTCTACTGCCTTCCAAGCCTGTGTGCCAGGCCTACTTGAAAAATATTTACACCAATCATATTTGTTGTCACAGTATTCTTAATAATTAAAAATTTAAATTTTTGGTAATAGTTGTTGTGAATCCTCAGTTTGCTGGTGCCATTGAATTGCACTTTCCTCCTGCCTTGCAGCCTGCTGTGTGCCAGGCCCACCTAGCCAATTATTGCCAGCAATCATATTTCTTTTAACAGTATTGCAAAAATTGTCAATCATCACTGTTTTGACTGTCAGTAATCAGTCTCCTAGTGTCCTTGAATTGCATCTACCTCCTGCCTGCCAGCCTTCTGTGCCAGGCCGTCTTGCCAACTATTTACACCAATCATAATTTTTGTCACAGTATAGTTACTAATTAAAATTAAAAAATTCTTGATTGTTGATCCTAATCCTCAGTTTGCTCGTGCCCTAGAATTGAACTTTTCTACTGCCTTCCAAGCCTGTGTGCCAGGCCTAGTTGAAAAATATTTACACCAATCATATTTGTTGTCACAGTATTCTTAGTAATTAAAAATTCAAATTTTTGGTAATAGTTGCTGTGAATCCTCAGTTTGCTGGTGCCAGTGAATTACACTTTCCTCCTGCCTTGCAGCCTGCTGTGTGCCAGGCCCACCTAGCCAATTATTGCCAGCAATCATATTTCTTTTAACAGTATTGCAAAAATTGTCAATCCTCACTGTTTTGACTGTCAGTAATCAGTCTCCTAGTGTCCTTGAATTGCATTTACCTCCTGCCTGCCAGCCTTTTGTGCCTTGCAGTCTTGCCAACTATTTACACCAATCATAATTGTTGTCACAGTATAGTTACTAATTAAAATTAAAAAATTCTTGATTGTTGATGATCTTAATCCTCAGTTTGCTCGTGCCCTAGAATTGCACTTTTCTACTGCCTTCCAAGCCTGTGTGCCAGGCCTACTTGAAAAATATTTACACCAATCATATTTGTTGTCACAGTATTCTTAATAATTAAAAATTTAAATTTTTGGTAATAGTTGTTGTGAATCCTCAGTTTGCTGGTGCCAGTGAATTTCACTTTCCTCCTGCCTTGCAGCCTGCTGTGTGCCAGGCCCACCTAGCCAATTATTGCCAGCAATCATATTTCTTTTAACAGTTTTGCAAAAATTGTCAATCATCACTGTTTTGACTGTCAGTAATCAGTCTCCTAGTTTCCTTGAATTGCATCTACATCCTGCCTGCCAGCCTTCTGTGCCAGGCCGTCTTGCCAACTATTTACACCAATCATAATTGTTGTCACAGTATAGTTACTAATTAAAATTAAAAAATTCTTGATTGTTGATCTTAATCCTCAGTTTGCTCGTGCCCTAGAATTGCACTTTTCTACTGCCTTCCAAGCCTGTGTGCCAGGCCTACTTGAAAAATATTTACACCAATCATATTTGTTGTCACAGTATTCTTAGTAATTAAAAATTAAATTTTTTGGTAATAGTTGTTGTGAATCCTCAGTTTGCTGGTGCCAGTGAATTGCACTTTCCTCCTGCCTTGCAGCCTGCTGTGTGCCAGGCCCACCTAGCCAATTATTGCCAGCAATCATATTTCTTTTAACAGTATTGCAAAAATTGTCAATCATCACTGTTTTGACTGTCAGTAATCAGTCTCCTAGTGTCCTTGAATTGCATCTACCTCCCGCCTGCCAGTCTTTTGTGCCAGGCCGTCTTGCCAACTATTTACACCAATCATAATTGTTGTCACAGTATAGTTACTAATTAAAATTAAAAAATTCTTGTTTGTTGATCTTAATCCTCAGTTTGCTCGTGCCCTAGAATTGCACTTTTCTACTGCCTTCCAAGCCTGTGTGCCAGGCCTACTTGAAAAATATTTACAACAATCATATTTGTTGTCACAGTATTCTTAGTAATTAAAAATTTAAATTTTTGATAATAGTTGTTGTGAATCCTCAGTTGCTGGTGCCAGTGAATTGCACTTTCCTCCTGCCTTGCAGCCTGCTGTGTGCCAGGCCCACCTAGCCAATTATTGCCAGCAATCATATTTCTTTTAACAGTATTGCAAAAATTGTCAATCATCACTGTTTTGACTGTCAGTATTCAGTCTCCTATTGTCCTTGAATTGCATTTACCTCCTGCCTGCCAGCCTTTTGTGCCAGGCCGTCTTGCGAACTATTTACACCAATCATAATTGTTGTCACAGTATAGTTACTAATTAAAGGTTTCCGGTGAGAAGGCGGAGCTAAAGTTCATGCTGCTCCATGTCGGCGTGTAGCCGGCGAAAGTAATCCAAGCCTTCATTCCTTGCCCCATTTCTGTCGGACCATGGGGGCCAGTAGCTGGGCATAATAACGCCAGCTGGAAAGGAAACCTATAAGGCTGTATTTGCCTGCGGGCATGACCGCTGCTGAGCAATTATTCAAGAAGAAAAAGTTAACAACCAGATATTAAGATGTTGCTGATATTGAGGCTAAGAAAATCACTTACTAGACTCCCTGTCTGCTCCTGTGGCCGGAGCTCCGTATGAGGTGAGGAGGAGCTCAAGATCCGCGAAAGGTGGATGGTCGGAGTGGTGGAGGTGTTGCCTCGGAGTAGTAGCATCATCGGAAGACGCGGATCCTCCTGTCGCTGGATTACAGATGCGCTGAGGAAGTGAGAGTGGTGACTACGCGGAGGGATCTGGAAATCGCGCTCCCCTGGGGCAGTAGAGTCAAGGTGCCGATGGTAGCAGCAGGGCCAAGTTTGCTATGGCCAGTTAAGGTGATGGCACAGATCTATCAGGAATAGTGCTGCCGAACAAGGGTATTCCAGCCGTCGCTTCCCGGTCCAGAGGAGGTAGCGTATTGGTGGTTCATTGCTTATTCTATATTGATTGTTTGTGGCACTAACTGTCTCTTGAACCACTCATGTCCTGGTGATCTTGATATGTCTCCGACCCCCTGAAGGAGGCGGGTGACTGGAAAATCAGTTTGAAGTGACTCTGAGACATTTCTATACCGTGTAGGGGATACCGGAGGACTTCCCATTAAAATTTAAAACTTGGCTTGCTGATAAAGCTGAGGTTGTGTAATAGCCCAGCAGGGCTTTTTGTTTATTTAAGTATAATCAGAGACATGGTCTAAACAGGCTAAGCCCTGACGGACATTAATTGACACTGTTGCTGGACTAAAAGTCGCTGCTAGACCGAGGGGATTAGGATTGTTTTAAAAAATAAGGAGACAAAGTTTATGATGTTTGTTTCATCTTTATAGTGGTAATATCAAGTAGTCTGTTGATGTAATTGTGTGTCTAGATATACCTCCTTAAGTTAAGACTACTGCAGAAAGGATCATGTGAGGGGTACTTATTGGTTATCGCTTTGAATATTCCTATTTGCTGAGTCTGATCACAGAAGAGTGGGTATCAATAGGTTGTTCTAAGATTGGAGTCTAAATTAATTTTTTTTTTTTTCTATGTATATATAGGTCATTGGCCTTAAGCACTATACACTGATCGTATTCGCACATTTTTGAGTAAAGGCATTATCATGAAGATAATGAAGTACTAGTCACATAGAACACAAAAGAAGAGGAAAGAAAGGGGAAGAAAAAAGGAAAAAAAATATATACACACTTATATATCACAAATTTAAAATTAGTTTTGTTTTTGTTGCTTTTACTTTTTTACACAGGAAGCTTTTTTTTTTTTTTTTTTAGATCACTTCACACGAGGGTCTTTTTTTATTCGGGTTTTTTTGAAGTTCACTACATGGAAAAATTTGTAACACTTGGTAAAAATAATTCGCCCAAAATGCCTGTAAAAGCCAAGGAAAAAAGAAAATAATAAATTGGGCGACTCCAATCCAGATATGTCAGCAGACAGTGTACCAGCTCTTATTGATACCCAGGTATTAATCGGGCAACTCACTGCTATTTTTTCCCCTCAATTTGAGGAAATTAAAAAAGAATTAGGAACTATCTCTACAGAGATGATGACACTGTCTGCTGAGGTCAAGTTATTCTCTGTAAGAATGGGGGAAGCGGAGAGTAGAATCTCCTCAGTTGAAGACAGACTGACTACTCAAGAAAATGTAATCCAATCACAGCAGGTCAAACTAAATAATATGCAATTGCGCCTGGAGGATATTGAAGATCGCTCCAGGCGGAATAACATAAGGATTATTGGTTTACCGGAATCCCTCGAGTTTGACGATCTCATTAAATTTACTTCTATTACGCTCCCGCAGGCTATTGGTTTTCCAGCTCATGTGCTCCCCTTAGCAATTGAAAGGGCGCACAGAGTCGGCCCTAAGAGAAACTCTACCTCAGGGTCGGTTAAACCTAGGATGTGTGTCTTTAAGGTTCTCAAATTTCAGGATAAGCTGGAGATTCTGAAGCTTTTTAAAAAAGCTGATACCCTGAGATTTGCGAACAGCAAGATTTTGCTGTTTCAAGACTTCTCCGCCGAGACATCTGCGCGGAGAAGAATGATGGCACCTTTTTGCTCACAGTTAATCGGTAAAGGGATAAGAGCAAGTTTATTCTATCCGGCCAAAATTATAGTTGAAAATAAAGGATCTAAATTTATATTTAATGAAGTCTCAGAAATCCAAGAATTTATGAAAAGCCTAGAAATTTAAGCTAATCCAGAAAGAAAGTAACTAGTATGAAGGTGCGGAAGATAGCGCACTTATATGAGAATTGTATAATATGTTTGTTCTTTTTATTTCTTATCAAATATTGTTTGATTTTTAGCACAGATATGTTTAATCTATGTTTTTTGTTGTGTATTAATTCACAAAGATTCAGGAATCTGTCTCTAGAGAGAGCTATTGTAATCTGTGTTAAGAGTTACGTCTTTAAGTCTTTTTTTTTTTTTTTTCTCTTCTTTCTTCCTCCCCCCCCCCCTCCGCTGTTGCCCACCCGTACCTTTTTTTTCAGGGCTATATATATTTTAAGGCTGGATGAGGGAAGTCGGATTTAAAGTCCTATCTTGGAACGTGGGAGGGATTTCCTCCCCGAGTAAACGTAAACTAGTTATTAAAACACTAGCTAAAGAAAAACCAGGGTTAGTATTCCTACAAGAAACCCACCTAGATGGGGCGGAAGCCGCTAAGCTTAGAACAAAATGGGTTGGTAAAGTAATCTCTTCCTCCGGCCCCCATAAACAACGAGGAGTCGCAGTTTTATTGCATAAAGATTTAGAATACAAAATTATTAACGTAGAGATAGATCCCGCAGCTAGATATATTTTGCTTCAAGTAATGATCAGTAGTGTAAAATATATTTTTTGTAATATATATGCCCCTAATAAGTTTTCATCTCAATTTTGGGAGCTGATCCAGAACAAAATATTTCCATATCAAAGGGAAAATCTTATTTTATGTGGAGATTTTAATATGACGATATGTCCAGAATTAGATCGTTTCTCAAATAAGAACACTGCAGAATAAAAATTCTGTAACAAATCTAGCTTGACTGATATTTGGCGAATACAGAATCCACAAACACGAGCTTTCACGTGTGAGTCAAAGACTCATAGGACATTCTCAAGGATTGATCTTTTTTTAATATCAGAATCATTATCGGTATATCCGGTTAGTGCTGGGATTGGTGAGTTTATGGTATCCGATCACGCTATTATTTCGTTGACATTCACAGGAGTAGGAGAGACCAGGGTTAGTGTACCATTTTTTTCTTTTCCCCGGTTTATATCTAGGATGAGAACTATATGGAATGACTATGTGTTATCTAACTCTGACTACAAGAATAAATTAGAGATTTATTGGGAGGCAGCTAAGGCAGTAATGCGTGGAGAGATAATTGCCTATATGAGTAGATGCTCCAAAAAGAGGAAGGAGCAGGAACTTCTATTAGCTAATAATGTTAAGATGGCCTATAGCAAGGTTAATCTTGATCCCTCTCTGATGAACTGGTATGCATATTTGGAGGCCAGAAAGGAAAGGGACGTGTTCTTAAAGCAAAAATCTCAAGAAGAAGAGATGAGGCTTAGCTTAAAGTATAAGAGTTTCCATGGTTGTTCCGCAAAACACCTGGCGCATCTAGTTAAGAACAGGAAAAAAAAAAACTTTATTGCAGTTATCAAGAATAGGGAAAATCGTTTTTTCAAATCAATAGAGATCAGCCAAGTGTTCCATAACTATTACCAGCAACTGTATGCGTCGGTTTCTGTAAGTCAGCATAATCAAGATATTTTCTGGTCGAAGGTTAGTACCTCCAAGATTCAAACGGAAGAATTGGTAGCGCTAAATCAACCTGTAAATAAAGAGGAGATATGTAAAGCAATTGATGGCCTTAAATTAAATAAAGCAGCTGGCCCAGACGGGCTGCCAGCTGAATTTTATAAATCGCTTAAAGATGAATTAGTTCCGTTCTTAGTGGAATTATTTAATAATTATTATCTGTCCGATAATAGTATATCGGGAGGGTTTGTAGAGGCAAACATTTCTCTCATACTTAAAAAAGGAAAAAACCCTGAGGATCCGGCTTCTTATAGGCCTATATCAGTGCTTAACACTGACTACAAAATAATGGCCGGTATTATTGCAGCTCGGCTTGGCCGATGTTTACAGAATGTAATTCACCCAGATCAGACAGGATTTATGTCATCTAGAAGCTCATCTAAGAATATTCGTAAGGTAATTGCATTTCTTGATTATGCGTGGAACTCAGAGCAGAGCATTAATAATTCGGTAACTCGCGATTCAGCAGTTCTGACTCTAGACGCTGTCAAGGCGTTTGATTCCATCGTCTGGGAGCATCTATTTCGATCATTAATTAATTTTGGATTTGCTGGTAATTTTATTCAATATATTAGCAAAGTTTACTCAAAACCTAGATAATTTTTGCTGATAAATGGTATCCGGTCACAAGAGATTATTTTACAACGTGGCACTAGGCAGGGCTGTCCGCTGTCCCCCCTTCTTTTTAATCTAGCGATAGAACCCTTGGCAATTTGATTCCGAGATATACTAACTGGTATATCACTTGGCGCTAATCGTTTGAAGTCACTATTATATGCAGATGACATCCTGCTATTTGTGGATAACGCTCATCTAACCATTCCAGTAATTGTACAAATACTTGCTGAATTTAGCTCATTCTCGGGCTACCTAGTTAATCTAGATAAAAGCGAACTCATGTATGTGGGCGAAAGACTTCCCTATATGGGGATTATCCCATTTAAAGTTGTGAATGTAGTTAAATATTTAGGGTTAGAATTACATAGAAATCCGAAATTATGGTACGCAGCAAATTATTCATCTTTATTTGAAAAAATTAAATTGGATCTTCAGCTCTGGGCATCTTATCCATTGTCTATCTCTGCTAAGGTAAACTTAATAAAAATGATTATCTTCCCACGACTCTTATATATGGTGCAAAATTTACCTATTTTCATATCTAATCTAGATACAAAGAAGCTTCATAGCTATTTTTCCAAATTTATATGGAAAGAAAAAAAACCGAGAATAGCTTTAGCTAAGCTTATGCAGAAGAAAAAAATGGGGGGCCTGGCTCTGCCCAATATTAAGCTATATAATATCGTGGCCATGGTAAAGTTTGCTTTAGACTGGATCACTGAAACTAATCTCATTGCAGTAGGACAGGAAGAGGCGTTCTATATACGTCCTTTTTCATTAAAAGCCATCTTACATTGTAAACTGAAACAACTTCCGTCTAATATCTGTAGAATGATGTCATTTAAAAACATTGTTATAGCATGGTATAAGTTCTGTGGATGTTTAGGTATAGATTCTACCTTTTCAGATTTTCTCCCCATCCAGGGTAATCCGCAATTTACCCCGGGTATTCATCAAAAGATATTTAAATCTTGGGCAGATAAAGGTTTACTTTATGTAAAACAAGTGATGGATGAAGACTGTCAGGTGCATACATCGGAATATATATTTCAAGCTTATGCGTTGCCCAGATCAGATATGTATGCCTATTTTCAGATACGACATTATACATATAGTCAGAATTGGCAGGCTGGGAATATGATAGCGTGGTCGGATATTAAAAGTTTAATTCAAAAATTTAAGTCGGGAAACACATCCATCTCTTTGATGTATGATATCATGCTTTCAAAGCAAAGTGAAAAGTATTTGGATGGGATAAGTAAGTGGTTGTGCCCATCTATTCCGGGAACTGATAATGACAGGATTATCCTGAGTTTTAAGATGCTGAATCAATGTAGATTATCTATGAGCTGGAAAGAGTCACACGTGAAGTTGCTGAATAATTATTATTTATATCCATCTAAAATTCAAAAGTTTTTCCCTACTAGTTTGGGGAACTGTCCACGGTGCTGCAAGTCTGGAGCGGATCTATTCCATATGTTCTGGTGGTGTCCCAAATTAAATCAACTATGGCTTAAAATCTGTTTCTGGCTTGGTGCTCTCTATGGTGTAAATGTCTCTATCACCTTACAAAATGTAGTTTTATTATTTCCCTCAGCTAACAATAGTTCTCCTCGTTTGATTCGTATATTTAATACAATTATTCTTGCAGTTCGCCACCTTATCCTTAAGAATTGGAAGGCGAGTAGAGTTCCAAGCTTATCAACAGTCCAAAAAGAAATACAAGAACAAATTATCTTTGAATCATTTCATCTTCAAGATGCTTCAGAGAAGAGGATTGAAGACTTTCTTGTTGGATGGCTTCCAATTATTAAGTCTTATTCTCTTCCGGTGCAGAGACAGATTCTTTATCCATTTCGCTTGTCCATAAGCTTTGCAGAATTAGTCCTACTGAATAAATTTCCGGCCTCCTGGTTAGCGTAGGAATTCAGTGCCAACGATGTTAAGGGTGTTAGGCGTGGGTACGGTGGGAGGGGGTCTTGGAAGGAATTTTTTTTTTTCCTTTTTTTTTTTTTTTTCTTTCTCTCTCTCTTCCTTCTTTCTTCTTCTTTCTTTCTTTTTTTGGTTTTTGTCTTATTATATCAAAGAAACTCCAACAAGATTAAGATGGTTTTGCAAATGGCATAAAATTTTAGTTATTGTTTGCTGCATGTACATGTATATATAATGGATGTCTTGCGATCTTATGTTTATTGTATATCTTGTGGAGATCTTTCTAATAAAAAAAAAAGATGTTATTAAAAAAAAACAAAAAAAAACTAATTACAATTAATTTTTTTTTGATTGTTGATCTTAATCCTCAGTTTGCTCGTGCCATTGAATTGCACTTTTCTACTGCCTGCCAGCCTGTGTGCCAGGCCCAACTATCCAATTAGTGCCAGCAATCATATTTCTTTTAACAGTATTGCAAAATTTGTCAATCATCACTGTTTTGACTGTCAATCTGCAGTCTACTAGTGCCCTTGAATTGCATTTTCCTCCTGCCTGCCTGCCTGTGTGCCAGTCCCAACTAGCCAATTAGTGCCACCAATCATATTTATTGTAACAGGATTGGAATTTTTGTTAATCATAACTGTTTTGACTGTGATTCTTCAGTCTCCTAGTGCCATTGAATTGCAGTTTCCTTTTTCCCAGTGTGTGTGCCAGACAGGCCCATTTGCCAACTAGTGCCAAACAATCATATTTGTTGTCACAGTACTTGTAATATTTTAAAAAATTAGCAATTTGTGATTTTTAAATCATCTGTCTTTTTTGTTGTTGTCAGTCTCACAGCGTATACTGTGCCCACTTTCACAGTGCCACCACTCAATTAGTGTAATAGTATTGTTTGTGTCCATTTAAAAAAAAATGACAGGCAGAGGCAGGCCACCCCGCAGGTTCCGTGGTCATGGCCGTGGTGCTGTGATTCCTTTAGACCCTACAAATATGCACATTGTTCAGATGCCGGGTGCCAGGGGGACGCAAAAACTTCTGAGGAGGACCTAGTGGAATGGCTAACACAGGACACCCAATCTTCTTCAGCTTCCGCTGCTAGTCCTCCTAACCTTGACGCACCATCTAAGTCCAGCTGTGCTTTGGGCAGGTCTCAAGTGACCAGTGCCACTCCCCCACCTGTCGCCACCACCAACACTAGCACCACAGCCGCTTCACTTGATCTGTCACAGGAGTTATTGACACATCATTTGGAAGAAATGAGTGATGCGCAACCATCATTGACAGAGGATGTAGATAATAGTGATCAGTCTCAGTCAGGCAGCATTACCGACATGGAGGTACGGTGTGATGATGATGATGATGTTGTACCCGCTGCTGCTTCCTTTCTTGATGTTTCAGATACAAGTGGGTGCCTGCTAGAAGAGAAGAAGAAGAGGGGGAAAGTTCAGATGGGGAGACAGAGAGGAGGAGGAGGAGGAGACTATTTTGAAGCATGGGGAGGTCGTCTCAAGGAGCTAGTGGCACAGTCAGACAGCATGCATCGTCACCAGGGGTCAGCCAGACAGCACGCTGACGCCCATCAACACATGCTGTTTCCACCACAAGAATGCCGTCATCGCAGAGCTCAGCAGTGTGGCATTTTTTTTGTGTGTCTGCCTCTGACAACAGCGATGCCATTTGCAACCTGTGCCAAAAGAAACTGAGTCATGGGAAGTCCAACAGCCACCTAGGTACAACTGCTTTGCGAAGGCACATGGTCTCCCATCACAAACGCCAATGGGAAGAACACATGAGTAGAAGCAGCACACAAAGTGAAAGCCGCCCTCCTCCTCCTGCTCCAGCATCTTCAGCCACGTCAACCAGTGCTGTCCTCCTTGCCCCCTCTCAACCATCCTCCACTCAGTCTCTCTTATGTAGCAGTTCCTTGTCATCTGCCCACAGTCAGGTGTCTGTCAAGGACATCTTTGAGCGTAAGAAGCCAATTTCTCAAAGTCACCCCCTTGCCGGGCGTCTGACAGCTGGCTTGTCTGAACTCTTAGCCCGCCAGCTTTTACCATACAAGCTGGTGGAGTCTGATGCTTTAAAAAAATTTGTATCTATTGGGACACCGCAGTGGCAGGTACCTGGCAGAAATTTCTTTTAAAAAAAAGGCAATCCCAAACCTGTACTCTGTTGTTCGAAAGGAAGTTATGGCATGTCTGGCACACAGCGTTGGGACAAGGTTCCATATGACCACGGATAGCTGGTCTGCAAAGCATGGTCAGGGCAGGTATATCACCTAAACTGCGCATTGGGTAAACCTGCTGACTTCTGACAAGCATGGAATGCGTGGCTCTGCAGAAGAGTTGGTGACACCGCCACGACTTGCAGGCAGGCCTGCTGCTACCTCCTCTACTCCTCCTACTCCATCCTCTTCCATAACCTCTTCCTCGGCTGAGTCCTCTTCAACTTCTGCGTCCTGCTCCACATCTATGGCACCCCCCCAGCTCCCCAGGTACTATGCTACATCCCGGGTACGGCAGTGTCACGCCGTATTGGGGTTGACTTGCCTGAAAGCGGAGAGTCACACCGCACCAACACTCCTGACCGCCCTGAACGCACAGGTGGATCAGTGGCTGACTCCGCACCAACTGGAGATTGGCAAGGTTGTTTCTGACAATGGAAGTAATTTGGTGGCGGCATTGAAATTGGGCAAGTTGACACATGTGCCCTGCATGGCACATGTGTGTAATCTAATTGTACAACGATTTGTCCATAAGTACCCAGGCTTACAGGACGTCCTGAAGCAGGCCAGGAAGGTGTGTGGCCATTTCAGGCGTTCCTACACAGCCATGTCGTACTTGTCCGATATCCAGCATCGAAACAACCTGCCAGTGAGGCGCTTGATTTGCGACAGCCCGACACGGTGGAATTCAACACTCCTAATGTTCGACCGCCTGCTCCAACAAGAAAAAGCTGTTAATGAGTATTTGTATGACCGGGGTGCTAGGCCAGCCTCTGGGGAGCTGGGGATATTTTTCCAAATTACTGGACGCTCATGCGCAATGCCTGTAGGCTCATGCTTCCTTTTAAGGAGGTGACAAACCTTGTCAGTTGCACCGAAGGCACCATCAGCGACATCATACCATTTGTTTTCTTCCTGGAGCGTGCCCTGCGAAGAGTGCTGGATCAGGCAGTAGATGAGTGTGAAGAGGAAGCGGAAGAGTTGTGGTGTCCATCACCCCCACAAACATCCGAATCAGCATCGCTTGCTGGACCTGCAGCAACGCAGGAAGAGGATTGTGAGGAAGAGGAGTCAGAGGAGGAATGTGGCTTTGAGGAGGAGGAGGAGGAAGACCGAGCACAACAGGCATCCCAGGGTGCTCGTTGTTGTCACCTCTCTGGTACCCGTGGTGTTGTACATGGCTGGGGGGAAGAAGATACCATCAGTGAGATCAGTGAGGAGGAGGAACGGGACATGATTAGCTCGGCATCCAACCTTGTTCAAATGGGTTCTTTCATGCTGTCGTGCCTGTTGAGGGACTCTCGTATAAAAAAGCTGAAGGAGAACGACCTGTACTGGGTGTCCACGCTCCTCGACCCCCGGTATAAGCATTAAGTGCCTGAAATGTTACCAAATTCCCACAAGTCGGAAAGGATGGAGCATTTTAAGAATAAATTAAAAACTATGCTTTACACAGCATATAAGGGTGATGTCACAGCACCACGGGAATGTAACAGGGGAAGAGATGAAATTAATCCTCCTCCTCCTCCTCCCACGACCACGGCAGCAAGGACAGGACGCTTTCCTGATGTCTTGTTGATGGAGGACATAGTTACCTTTTTAACTCCCATGCACCATCAGAGCCTTTCGGGATCCAGCCTTAGAGAAAGACTCAACCGACAGGTAGCAGACTACCTAGCTTTAACTGCGGATCTCGACACTCTCAGGAGCGATGGACCCCTTGACTACTGGATGTGCAGGCTGGACTTGTGGCCTGAGCTATCCCAATTTGCCATGGAACTTCTGGCCTGCCCCGCTTCAAGTGTCCTGTCCGAAAGGACTTTCAGTGCAGCAGGAGGTTTTGTCACTGAGAAGTCGCCTAGGTCAAAAAAGCCTTGACTATCTCACTTTTCTAAAAATGAATGAGGGCTGGATCCCGAAGGGACTGACATTGGGCGATACATTTGAATAAAAAAGGCCTGATGATGAGACGAGCTGGCTTGGGCTACAACTGGTACACAGGCTGGCCTTTTTGTTGTTGTTATAAAGCCGGAGGACTTGCTTCACTTATCCGCCAACAACTAGTGTTCAAGCCACAAGCTTTTAGGGCACTTTATAAATGTTTTACAAACATCAATTTTTTCTGGCTGCTGCTACAGCAGTTGCTACAACAATACCCAAATTTTTCAGTCATTTGTACATTCCTAATTTTTCTGGTCTCTGCTGCAGCTCTGTGGGTACAAAACTCAAATAAAAAAAATAAGACACATAACACTAGTGATTAAACTGTTACGAATTGTACAACTTAGCACACCACTCATATCTGGTGGACCATTAAATTGAAAGCAAAATGCCACAAATTTGAAGGAGGAGGACCGACCAAGCATCTTTATCCGTCTCTTGGTTGCTCTAAATTATCTTTGTGTTCCATCTATGCCATACCTGTACTCTATTGTGCAAAAGGGTGGCATATGTGGTGTTTCATGCTGTTGTGCCTGTTGCGGGTCGTGGCCCATGGTATAAAAAGGCTGAAGGAGAACGACCTGTAATGGGTGCCCCATCAAATTTTTAGAAAAATGTTCCTGGTTCCTCTCAATTATCTCTGGGTTTCTAAAATGGATACCTGTACTCGCTTGTGCAAAAGGATGGCATATGTGGTGGTGTTTCCTGCAGTTGTTTCTGTTGAGGGTGCTGGACCCTCTTATAAAAAGGCTGAAGGAGAACGACCTGGAGTGGGAGTCTAAGCATGGTTTTTGGGGCTATTTCACTTTTCCAAACAATTATCTGTGGGTTTCTAAAATCAATGCCTTACCAGTACTCTATTGTTCAAAAAGATGCCATATGTTCTCTTTCCTGCTGGTATTTTGTTTGAGGGTCCTGGACCCTCTTATAAAAAGGCCTAAGGAGAAAGAGGTGTACTGGGTGTCCACTCAATATTTTTTTCTATTTCACATTTGACCAGAATTATCTCTGGGTTTGTAAAATCAATGCTGTACCTGTACTCTATTGTTCAAAAGGATGCCATACGTCCTCTTTCCTGCTGGTGTTTTTTTTTAGGGTCTTGGACCCTCTTATAAAAAGGCAGAAAGAAGTGTACTGGGTGTCCATCGAATCATTTGTTTGATTCAAATTCCCAGTTGCAACAAATTATCTCCTGGTTTCTAAAATCAATGGCTTTCCTGTAATCTAATTTTCAAAAGGATGCCATATGTCCTCTTTCCTGCTGATGGTTTTGTTGAGGGTCCTGGAGCCTCTGCTAAAAAGGCCTAAGGATAAATAAGTGTACTGGGTGTCTAATCAATGTTTTTTTAGATTTCACGGTTGCAACAAATTATCCCCGGGTTTCTAAAATCAATGCCTTTCCTGTAATCTATTATTCACAAGGATGCCATATGTCCTCTTTCCTGCTGCTGGTTTTTTTGAGGGTCCTGGAGCCTCTGCTAAAAAGGCCTAAGGATAAATAAGTGTACTGGGTGTCTAATCAATGTTTTTTTAGATTTCACGGTTGCAACAAATTATCCCCAGGTTTCTAAAATCAATGCCTTTCCTGTAATCTAATTTTCAAAAGGATGCCATATGTCCTCTTTCCTGCTGCTCGTTTTGTTGAGGGTCCTGGAGCCTCTGCTAAAAAGGCCTAATGATAACTAAGTGTACTGGGTGTCTAATCAATGTTTTTTTAGATTTCACGGTTGCAACAAATTGTCCCCGGGTTTCTAAAATCAATGCCTTTCCTGTAATCTATTATTCACAAGGATGCCATATGTCCTCTTTCATGCTGTTGTTTCTGTTGAGGCTCCGGGAGCCTCTGATAAAAAGGACTAAGGATAAAGAAGTGTACTGGGTGTCTAATCTATGTTTTTTTAGATTTCACGGTTGCAACAAATTATCCGCGGGTTTCTAAAATCAATGCCTTTCCTGTAATCTATTATTCTCAAGGATGCCATATGTCCTCTTTCATGCTGTTGTTTCGGTTGAGGCTCCGGGAGCCTCTTATAAAAAGGCCTAAGGATAAAGAAGTGTACTGGGTGTTCAATCAATGTTTATTTCTATTTCCCGGTTCATATAAATGATCTCTGGGATTCTAAAATCAATGCCTTAACTGTAATCAATTGTTCACAAGGATGCCATATGTCCTCTTTCATGCTGTTGTTTCTGTTGAGGGTCCTGGAGCCTCTGCTAAAAAGGCCTAAGGATAAATATGTGTACTGGGTGTCTAATCAATGTTTTTTTCTATTTCCCGGTTGCAACTAATGATCTCTGGGTTTCTAAAATCAATGCCTTTCCTGTAATCTATTATTCAAAAGGATGACATATGTCCTCTTTCATGCTGTTGTTTCGGTTGAGGCTCCGGGACCCTCTTATTAAAAAGGCCTAAGGATAAATAAGTGTACTGGGTGTCTAATCAATGTTTTTTTAGATTTCCCGGTTGCAAATAATGATCTGTGGGTTTCTAAAATCAATGCCTTTCCTGTAATCTATTATTCAAAAGGATGACATATGTCCTCTTTCATGCTGTTGCTTCGGTTGAGGCTCTGGGACCCTCTTATTAAAAAGGCCTGAGGATAAATAAGTGCACTGGGTGTCTAATCAATGTTTTTTTCTATTTACCGGTTGCAACTAATGATCTGTGGGTTTCTAAAATCAATGCCTTTCCTGTAATCTATTATTCAAAAGGATTACATATGTCCTCTTTCCTGCTGTTGTTTCGGTTGAGACTCCGGGACCCTCTTATTAAAAAGGCCTAAGGATAAATAAGTGTACTGGGTGTCTAATCAATGTTTTTTTCTATTTCCCGGTTGCAAATAATGATCTCTGGGTTTCTAAAATCAATGCCTTTCCTTTAATCTATTATTCAAAAGGATGCCATATGTCCTCTTTCATGCTGTTGTTTCGTTGAGGCTCCGGGACCCTCTTATTAAAAAGGCCTAAGGATAAATAAGTGTACTGGGTGTCTAATCAATGTTTTTTTCTATTTCCCGGTTGCAACTAATGATCTCTGGGTTTCTAAAATCAATGCCTTTCCTGTAATCTATTATTCAAAAGGATGACATATGTCCTCTTTCATGCTGTTGTTTCGGTTGAGGCTCCGGGACCCTCTTATTAAAAAGGCCTAAGGATAAATAAGTGTACTGGGTGTCTAATCAATGTTTTTTTCTATTTCCCGGTTGCAAATAATGATCTCTGGGTTTCTAAAATCAATGCCTTTCCTGTAATCTATTATTCAAAAGGATGACATATGTCCTCTTTCATGCTGTTGTTTCGGTTGAGGCTCCGGGACCCTCTTATTAAAAAGGCCTAAGGATAAAGAAGTATACTGGGTGTCCAATCAATGTTTTTTTTCTATTTCCCGGGTCATATAAATGATCTCTGGGATTCTAAAATCAATGCCTTAACTGTAATCAATTGTTCAAAAGGATGCCATATGTCCTCTTTCATGCTGTTGTTTCTGTTGAGGCTCGGGGAGCCTCTTATAAAAAGGCCTAAGGATAAAGAAGTGTGCTGGGTGTCCAATCAATGTTTTTTTTTATTTCACAGTTGCAAAAAAATTATCTATGGCTTTGTAAAATCTATGCCTTACCTGTCATCTATTGTTCAAAAGGATGCCATATGTCCTCTTTCCTGCTGTTGTTTTTGTTGGGGGTCCGGAACACTATTCTAAAAAGGCCAAAGGAGAATGACCTGTACTGTACTGGGTGTCCAATCATGTTTTTGTTTTCAATTTCACAGTTCATAATAAATATTGCTGTGTAACTAAAATCAATGCCATACCTGTACTCTGTTGTTCAAAAGGATGGCATATGTGGTGTTTCATTCTGTTGTGGTTGTTGAGGGTCGTGGCCGTGGGACAGAGTATAAAACGGCTGAAGGAGAACAACCTGTACAGCCTTGCTCCTCTTTTTAGGCAGGCCAGCTCTTTGCATACATGCCCACAGACTCTGTAACACATGCCTCTTTTAGGGAGAGGTGCAGCCATAATGCAGGGTCAGAACCTCTGCCTGCAACTGTTATACTCGATTTTGCGAAAGGAAGTAACCTTACCATGGTTCCCTGCATGCACGTATTGTTGTTATATTTTGGTGAGGGTAATCATGATGGCCATGTAGACCACCACCACTGAGAGTCCTGGAAGTAACAGGGATGAGATGAAAGAGCTAAGAATAGTAGAACTTGAAACAACAGAGTTAGCCATGGGTGTTAGTGCAAGACCGCTTGGCTTTTTTTTGGCTTTGGATGCGGCTATTCATGCAGGCCATATAGAGCTGCCACCATTCGGTGTTGTATCAGGTATTAAACTAATAAGAACAGTACTACCAAAATACAGCCAATGAAGGGCCTTATGAAGATTGAACTTGATTCTGATTGGCTGACTCCATCAGCCAATCAGAATATTCCTACCTTAATTCCGATTGGCTGATAGAATCCTATCAGCCAATCGGAATTCGAGGGACGCCATCTTGGATGACGTCATTTAAAGGAACCGTCATTCGTCGTTCAGTCGTCGGCCAGGATGGATGTTCCGCGTCGGAGGTCTTCAGGATGCTGCCGCTTCGCTCCGGATGGATGACGATAGAAGATGCCACTTGGATGAACACTTCAATCGGATGGAAGACCTCTTCTGCCCCGCTTGGATGAAGACTTCTACCGGATGGAGGACCTCTTCTTGCTCCGCTTGGATGAAGAATTTGGCTCGGCTGGGTGAAGACGACTCAAGGTAGGGAGATCTTCAGGGGCTTAGTGTTAGGTTTATTTAAGGGGGGTTTTGGTTAGATTAGGGGTATGTGGGTGGTGGGTTGTAATGTTGGGGGGGGGGTATTATTGTATGTTTTTTTTTACAGGCAAAAGAGCTGAACTTCTTGGGGCATGCCCTGTTCAGGGCTGGTAAGGTAAAAGAGCTTTGAAATTTAGTCATTTAGAATAGGGTAGGGCATTTTTTTATTTTGGGGGGCTTTGTTATTTTATTAGGGGGCTTAGAGTAGGTGTAATTAGTTTAAAATTGTTCTAATATATTTATAATGTTTGTAAATATTTTTTTATTTTTTGTAACAGTTCTTTTTTATTTTTTGTACTTTAGTTAGTTTATTTCATTGTATTTATTTGTAGGAATTGTATTTAATTTATTTATTGATAGTGTAGTGTTAGGTTTAATTGTAACTTAGGTTAGGATTTATTTTACAGGTAAATTTGTAATTATTTTAACTATTTTAGCTATTAAATAGTTCTTAACTATTTAATAGCTATTGTACCTGGTTAAAATAAATACAAAGTTACCTGTAAAATAAATATTAATCCTAAAATAGCTATAATATAAATATAATTTATATTGTAGCTATATTAGGATTTATTTTACAGGTAAGTATTTAGCTTTAAATAGGAATAATTTATTTAATAAGAGTTAATTAATTTCGTTAGATTAAAATTATATTTAACTTAGGGGGGTGTTAGTGTTAGGGTTAGACTTAGCTTTAGGGGTTAATACATTTATTACAATAGCGGTGAGCTCCAGTCGGCAGATTAGGGGTTAATAATTGAAGTTAGGTGTCGGCGATGTTAGGGAGGGCAGATTAGGGGTTAATACTATTTATTATAGGGTTAGTGAGGTGGATTAGGGGTTAATAACTTTATTATAGTAGCGGTGCGGTCCGCTCGGCAGATTAGGGGTTAATAAGTGTAGGCAGGTGGAGGCGACGTTGAGGGGGGCAGATTAGGGGTTAATAAATATAATATAGGGGTCGGCGGTGTTAGGGGCAGCAGATTAGGGGTACATAAGGATAACGTAGGTGGCGGCTCTTTGCGGTCGGCAGATTAGGGGTTAATTATTGTAGGTAGCTGGCTGCGATGTTGTGGGGGGCAGGTTAGTGGTTAATAAATATAATATAGGGGTCGGCGGTGTTAGGGGCAGCAGATTAGGGGTACAAAAGTATAACGTAGGTGGCGGTCGGCAGATTAGGGGTTAAAAAATTTAATCGAGTGGCGGCGATGTGGGGGGGGGGGGCTCGGTTTAGGGGTACATAGGTAGTTTATGGGTGTGAGTGTACTTTAGAGCACAGTAGTTAAGAGCTTTATGAACCGGCGTTAGCCCAGAAAGCTCTTAACTACTGACTTTTTTCTGCAGCTGGAGTTTTGTCGTTAGAATTCTAACGCTCACTTCAGACACGACTCTAAATACTGGAGTTAGAAAGATCCCATTGAAAAGATAGGATACGCAATTGACGTAAGGGGATCTGCGGTATGGAAAAGTTGCGGCTGAAAAGTGAGCGTTAGACCCTTTTTTCAATGACTCCAAATACCGGCGGTAGCCTAAAACCAGCGTTAGGAGCCTCTAACGCTGGTTTTCACGGCTACCGCCAAACTCCAAATCTAGGCCATAGGCTTTTTGAAACAAGATATACTGCTAACTGTAAGAGCTTAAGTAGGAATGTTACAAGTATGGAATCTATATAGTTTCAGAACATGTGTCTTCATAAATGCAGAATCACCCCACTTATTGTATACAGGATAATTGATCTGGGGCCGTGACTCAATAAACACTTGTAAAAGCTCTTCACCCAGTACCCGTTTTAGTCCATGAAACTTAGTATTGCTGACATGCAAAGTATCTCACAATATGAAGATCAAACTAGGGTCATCCCATTCTTCAGGCCTCTCAGACTGGGAGGTATGCCATACGATACCAAGCTAAATGATCATCCTTTGCTATAAGGTATGGATTTGGTGATCAGTGTCATAGTTAAAAAATAATTTACCATTTATGTATTAACAAGGAGCTAATAGCTATCAGACTAATTACATATTAGGTGAGTTTCAGTATATAACCATGGGCTAAGTATACATTGCTTGTGCACCAGGGTGGGATTAGAAAAAAATATTAGAGCAAGGTATGTAAATGTCTAACATATTAGAAGGGCTATCACACATTCTTAACCTAAACAAGCTAGTGAACAGCTAACATAGGCCCCTTACCCTAATCAGTTGAAGGTCAGAGAAAGAAGAGACTCATGCTATAAGAAAAGTGTGCATACTATTACATAAAAATTTCTAACATACATAGGCTTTTTGAAACAAGATATACTGCTAAATATAAGGGCTTAAGTAGGAATATTACAAGTGTGGAATCTGTATAGTTTCAGAACATGTGTCTTCATAAATGCAGAACCACCTCACTTATTGTCTACAGGATAATTGATCTGGGGCCGTCACCTAATATACCCTTGGAAAAGTTCTTCACCCAATGCCCGTTTTATTCCATGAAACTGAGTGTTGCTGACATGCAAAGTATCTCACAACATGAAGATCAAAGGCTAAAAAAACTAAGTGGCAATATTAACTTATAATCTGGTAAAGGACAATGTAGTGGGGGCTATTTCAGTTAATTTTACTGCTATAGGCATGGGGTTGGAACGTTGCCAGTTACAGAGAGCTTACTAAGTAGTCATATAGGAAGGGGAGCAGTTAATGATACTGATTCTCTGAACTGCACATACCAAGTAAATATCAAGCCATCCAAGAAGAGGATAAATAAGTAATTAGGGCCTCCCAATGCCTGTTGGGTTGTTAGGAGTCTATGACACATGTGAAGGTGGTTATACTGTAGGGTAACTTTTGGCCTACCAAAATAGGATACCTTACCAGTTAATAAAAGTTTTCACAGGCTATAGATTTCAACCGTTATGAAACAATCATAAGGCTACAATAGTAGATGTATTATAACCCACTTGGGCATAGTCTGAGTTAAATATTGTTTTAATAAATGATATGGTCAGATAGCAGCCTATAAACATAACACCACATATGCAAACACATACGCCTAGATTTAGAGTTTTGTCGGTAAAGAGTACCGACGTAGTTGACGCAGCTTTTTTTCCCAATGCACCCTTAAGACAACGCTGGTATTTAGAGTTGTCTGAAGAGCTGCGTTAGGCTCCAAAAAGGGAGCGTTGAGCCGAATGTACCGCCACTTCAACCCTCAATACCAGCGTTGCTTACGGTAGCGGTAAGCTGGCAAAACGTGCTTGTGCACGATTCCCCCATAGGAAACAATGGGGCAGTTTGGGCTGAAAAAAAACCTAACACCTGCAAAAAAGCAACGTTAAGCTCCCAACGCAGCCCTATTGTTTCCTATGAGGAAACACTTTCTAAGTCTGCACCTAACACCCTAACATGAACCCCGAGTCTAAACACCCCTAACCTTACACTTATTAAGATCTAATCTGCCGCCCCAGCTATCGCTGACCCCTGCATATTATTATTAACCCCTAATCTTCCGCTACGGACACCACCGCAACCTACATTATCCCTATGAACCCCTAATCTGCTGCCCCCAACATCGCTGACCCTATATTATATTTATTAACCCCTAATATGCCCCCCAACGTCGCCGCTACCTTACCTACACTTATTAACCCCTAATCTGATGACCGGACCTCGCCGCTACTCTAATAAAGTTATTAACCCCTAAACCGCCACACTCCCACCTCGCAAACCCTATAATAAATAGTATTAACCCCTAATCTGCCCCCTTAACGTCGCCGCCACCTAACTTCAAGTATTAACCCCTAATCTGCTGACCAGACCTCCCCGCTACTCTAATAAATGTATTAACCCCTAAAGCTAAGTCTAACCCTAATCCTAACACCCCCTAAATTAAATATAATTTTAATCTAACAAAATAAATTAAATCTTATTAACTAAAGTATTCCTATTTAAAACTAAATACTTACCTGTAAAATAAACCCTAATATAGCTACAATATAAAGAATAATTATATTGTAGCTATTTTAGGATTTATATTTATTTTACAGGCAACTTTGTATTTATTTTAACTAGGTACAATAGCTATTAAATAGTTAATAACTATTTAATAGCTACCTAGTTAAAAAAATTACAAAATTACCTGTAAAATAAATGCTAACCTAAGTTACAATTAAACCTAACACTACACTATCAACAAATTAATTAAATAAATTACCTACAATTACATACAATTAAATCAACTAAACTAAATTACAAAAAAAAACAAACACTAAATTACAAAAAATAAAAAAGATTACAAGAATATTAGGCTAATTACACCTACTCTAAGCCCCCTAATAAAATAAAAAAGCCCTCCAAAATAATAAAGGTCCCTACCCTATTCTAAATTAAAAAGTAACCAGCTCTTTTACCAGCCCTTAAAAGGGCTTTTTGCGGGGCATGCCCCAAAGTAATCAGCTCTTTTGCCTGTAAAAAAAAAAAACAACCCCTTCCAACATTAAAACCCACCACCCACATACCCCTACTCTAACCCAAACCCCCCTTAAATAAACCTTTTTTTTTTTTACAGGCAAAAGAGCTGATTACTTTGGGGCATGCCCCGCAAAAAGCCCTTTTAAGGGCTGGTAAAAGAGCTGGTTACTTTTTAATAAGTAGGTGTAATTAGCCTAATATTCTTGTAATCTTTTTTTATTTTTTGTAATTTAGTGTTTTTTTGTAATTTAGTTTAGTTGATTTAATTGTATGTAATACATAATAGTTTATTTCATTGTATTTATTTGTAGATATTGTGTTTAATTAATTTATTGATAGTGTAGTGTTAGGTTTAATTGTAGGTAATTGTAGGTATTTTATTTAATTTATTTATTGATAGTGTAGTGTTAGGTTTAATTGTAACTTAGGTTAGGATTTATTTTACAGGTAATTTTGTAATTATTTTAACTATTTTAGATATTAAATAGTTCTTAACTATTTAATAGCTATTGTACCTGGTTAAAATAAATACAAAGTTACCTGTAAAATAAATATTAATCCTAAAATAGCTATAATATAATTATAATTTATATTGTAGCTATATTAGGGTTTATTTTGCAGGTAAGTATTTAGCTTTAAATAGGAATAATTTATTTAATAAGAGTTAATTTATTTCGTTAGATTTAAATTATATTTAACTTAGGGGGGTGTTAGTGTTAGGGTTAGACTTAGCTTTAGGGGTTAATCCATTTATTACAGTAGCGGCGAGATTCGGTCGGCAGATTAGGGGTTAATAATTGAAGTTAGGTTGCGGCAACATTGGGGGGGGCAGATTAGGGGTTAATACTATATATTATAGGGTTTGCGAGGCGGGAGTGCGGCGGTTTAGGGGTTAACAACTTTATTAGAGTAGCGGTGAGGTCCGGTCGGCAGATTAGGGGTTAATAAGTGTAGTTAGGTGGCGGCGACGTTGGTGGGGGCAGAGTAGTGGTTAATAAATATAATATAGAGGTCGGCGATGTTAGGGGCAGCAGATTAGGGGTTCATAGGGATAATATAGGTGGTGGTGGTGGTGTGCGGTCGGCAGATTAGGGGTTAAAAATATTTATTATAGTGGCGGCGATGTGGGGGGTCCTCAGTTTAGGGGTACATAGGTAGTTTATGGGTGTTAGTGTACTTTATAGCACAGTAGTTAGGAGCTTTATAAACCGGCGTTAGCCCATAAAGCTCTTAACTACTGATTTTTTTTGCGGCTGGAGTCTTGTCAGTAGAGGGTCTACCGCTCACTTCAGCCAAGACTCTAAATACCAACTTTAGGAAGATCCCATTGAAAAGATAGGATACGCAATTGGCGTAAGGGGATCTGTGGTATGGAAAAGTCGCGGCTTGAAAGTGAGCGTTAGACCCTTTCCTGGCTGACTCTAAATACCAGTGGGCGGCCAAAAGCAGCATTAGGACCCCTTAACGCTGCTTTTAACGGCTAACGCAGAACTCTAAATCTAGGCGATTGTTATTAAGTATTTTCAAAGAATATCAGGGTAACGCCCCCCTAGTAAGAATAAACTAAAACAAGCATTCTGACATAAATAAACATATAAATAGGAGCTATATAAAACTGTGTTAGGTACTCCAAAGCCATACATATTCGAGGCACTAAAGATTAAACCCTCAGAGTCACAGTAGTAAAGATAGTCCCTCATACGTTTGTCCCATAGTAAACCTCTCATACCCAGTGCTGCATAGATCAGAGAGTCCCACCGCGACCATACTTGCAGGCACTCTGCTACCAGGGGCTATGTGCAACTACCCTTTTCCAGTCTGGACAACTAAGAAGGCGGTGGCAATTTGGCAGATCTGATCGGCATGGATCGCACATGGACCGGCAAGGTAAATCTGTGTGACCAGCCAGGTGACAGCTCCACTAAACAGGGACCGGACATCGGACGACAGGTACTGAATTCCATAATCTTCTTCCAGGTAATAGTGCAGTAGTAGAAATCTGTTATTATGCAAGGAGAGGTGTCCCAGTGCTAACAGCACTGGTTGAATATGTAGACTCTCCCTTGTTACCATTTCAGCTCGCATGCCATCCCCGTCCTCCAAAGAGCCAGCAGCAGCTCCTCGGATGGGGACTAAGGTAGGCAGGGAGGTCCCACAAGCATCCAGCCGCACACAGACCATCAGAATCACAACAGGATGTGGGCTTCTTTCTGGTAGTGCTTCGCCACACCATTTAGGTAATTCTGTATTCATCCCTTTTTGGTTCCTGGGAAACTCCATCACTGATGCAGAATGTCTAGCGGTATTCACTTGGGTAGGACTCTCATGGGTATCAGGAGCCACAAGAGGCTTATTATCATCTCCTTCCATACTCGGGGGTCTGATGGTCGATATGAGCCGGTCTAATCTACTCAACAGATTGCGGTCATATTCTTCAAGGAGGGCTAAGATAGCCATGTGAGAATCCTCCATGTTCACACCACCTTGTGGCTAGGCCGCACTTTATATTCCAGACAATAAACTGAGGAAGCGCTCCGAAATCTTGCTCCAACTTGTATAGCAGGGTTTTAGCTAGGGGTAGATTATGCCTCCACCATTTATGGGCTTTCAGGTCAAGAGGAACCCCAAAAATCTGTGGTAAAGCCAGGAGCTACTTTTCTTTGCGTCTAGTCACCTCGGTGGTTAGCTCCGCCCCCCTTGGCGCCAATATTATTGCAATATTTATCACTGGAGTTCTTCCTTGAAGGAACTTACTAGATAAATGGAAAATAGTGTATCTCTATGTGTAGAGCTTTTTTTTCGGAAGCTTATATTATATTCTTCTAATGCTGTGGTCTATAGCTGTACATCAGCTTGTACTGCTGTTATATCCTCTTGAGAGGATACTGGAGTGAGTGGAGGATACTACCCTGTTTATACGTTGCTGTACAATAGTTTACATTTTACTATAGAGTTCCATATAAGCACTACTGGTGTTATATAGTGATGTACAATGTTTTCCTTTTCTTGTGAGAGAATACTACAGTATATTCCATCAATAGCAATACTTTATTCCTGTGCAATACTTTATCTTTCATTGCGTGAAGATAGTGCAGTATATTCCATATCTAGTACTAGCGGTATATTGCGGGCCAATGGGTTACTTTTTATTGTAATGAGGATACTACAGTACATTTCATATATAGTACCACTGTTATATAGTGCTGTACAATGATACTTCTTTAATTGTGTTATGAACCTACAGGTGATCTATATCTGGTACTTCTGTTGCTGAGCAATAGTATACTTTACCTGTGTGAGGATACTAGAGTATACTCCATATTGTGTACTACTTTTAAATAGTTGTAAGACTAAATAACTTTTCTTGAGAAGAGATTTACAGGATATCACTTACCCCCTTGATACAATTATATGTGGCTGTACACTGGATACTACAGTAATTTTATATTTATGATGTACCGTTGTGGTTCCGTACTCACTACAATTTAATTTTTTCTTTCACTTTACTAAGGAATCTATGGAACAGACTGGATTCTTAATCTTCAAAGTGTCTATTAATGATTCAGATAGAGCATGCAATTTTAAGCAGCTTTCTAGTTTACTTTCATTGACAGGGTGTGCACGTTCCTCTTGTGGTTGCGCTTTTTGGGTCGCCAATCTCTTGCTGGGCAAGTGCAGGAATTCTCAAAATATACGTATATGCATTTGTGATTGGCTTAGGTCTGTTGCTGATGCAGTGAGAGTGTAAATAGTCATAACTTTGAAATCTACTACTCATTTGATGTTCAGACATAAAAGCATATTTATCAAGCACCGTATGGAGCTTGATGCCCCGTGTTTCTGGCGAGCCTTTCCGGAGACCGCTGCTCCATAACCTGTCCGCCTGCTCTGAGGTGGCGGACAGAAATCAACCCGATCAAATACGATTGGGTTAATTGACACCCCCTGCTAGTGGCCCATTGGCCGTGAATCTGCAGGGGGTGGCATTGCCCCAGCAGTTCACCAGAACTGCTGGTGCAATGATAAATGCAGAGAGCGTATGTCGGCATTTATCAATGTGCAGCGGACATGATCTGCAATATCGGATCATGTCTGCTAGCACATTAATAAATAGGCCCCTAAGTCCTGTTGCATTGACTTGTTGCCATGAATTTGTTGCTTGTGCAAATCTACTGCATTGTGCTTCCCTAGACTATGTGATGGAGCACCTGGGACTGACTCTGCATGGATCAGAACCCTTGGAGGGTAGACCTTATGATGGTATTATTCCTCCATTCCAAGGTCTTGCTTGCAGATGGGTATGATTATACTGCCCAGCCCAGCTGAGTATTCCTCTGTGAGGATATTCAGCAGCACATTCTTTACCTCAGGCTGGCAATTTCCGTTGTGGGTGTGTTGCATTTATGAGAACAATATGGTCAACATACCTGTTTTGCACTTCTTGTCTCTCTTGAAATCGGAGATTCCTTTCCACTCTGAAGTTGAAATCTGCATAGTTCAACTGGAATTTTATTCCAGTAAGGCACTAGAAGTCCTCTACCTATGTCTTCCATCATATCAATATGTTCTGATCCAGCTTCGGTGTTGGTAGATAGCAGTCTAAGACTTTTCAGAAGGCCACTTTTCCATTCTTACAAAATTTCTGGGTCCGGATTTTTCTCAGTATTTTTCATTTCTGGAGTCAAGACCTGGGAAGCAGTTCTTCTGAGTTGTTAGTCACTACTTTCTGGGAAAGATCTCTATCTCTGAGGATGGTAAGTTGGTTCATACATTTCTGGGATCTTCCTGAGTTAAGTCTGATCCTCTCTTTTTCTAGATATGGGTTGAGGTTGAGAGATTCTCTGCAAATGTGGTGGTCATCCTAGCAGTTCCTTGATTTTATCAGCTGGTTGATTGTTGGATCAATTAGTTCCTATTCCGAGGGTGCTCGAGCAGGAATATTTACAGTGATATTCTTTGTTCAGGGTTGTCTTCGGTGACCGCAATTGTGAGGATCTGGCCAGGTGTTCATTGCTTCGCCATAATTTTTTTTCTTTTGCAGTGTTGCATGTTGTGGGTATCCTGGATGGCTCTGTCAGCAGAGCTACTGATTTTTAATCTGTGGGTCCAGTGTTCATGTCCCTTTGGGGCGTGCGCCTTTTCCAATTTTTAGGCTCTAGCTCTGTTGGTTTGGACATTGACCTTTTTTCAATGGCGTTTTATCTGCCTCAGTGCTATAATGTTTAATTCAGATCTTTTCACCTGTCTCTATGTAGATTTACTACAAAGGGTGGAAATATGTATCTGGAGTTTTGTATAGGGTTATTCAGGGATCATAATAATCACCCTTAATCATGTGACAAAACTGGAAGCTGAGGTAACCTAAGAACAGATGACACCAAGCAGAAGAGTAAAGTAGTATTCTACATCTCTTCACAAATTGTGTTCAGACACAGCGCAACAGGGGGACAGTAAGTGAGCATAACCAAATACTGACAGGAAGTCAAAGGGTCAATTCAAACTTAAATCCATAATTTAAAACCCAGAGTTTGAAGTTAAGTGTGCAGTGTCCACATTATTAAAATTAAAGTTTTTGACTTTGAATATTGTTAAGCCTCCCTTTTTCATGGTTATTTGATTTAATTAGGTACAAACTCCATATATGTTATGTCTGTTCAGTCAGAGGATGCAGTATCTATTTTTATTTTTCTCTGTGTCTCCATTTATTTAAAGACTGCTGTTAACTTGTAATTCACAAATCAATTGAAAGCTGTTGCATTGTGTTTTTAATATGTGCTGCTTTTATACAAGTTTATATTAATAAAAGGAGATAATGGCCCCTAGTTATCAAGCCGTCAACCGCAAATACGCTGGAATTCCGCAGCGTATTTGTGGCGAGGCTGATTCGCCTTAGTTATCAAGCCCTACACACCGGCAAAAGTAGAATTTAGTGACGTAAGCTTCGATCTGCCGGACTCATTCCGACACAGATCGATTCTTACGTCACTCCAGATGTTCCGAACACAAGTTCGGCACAATCTGACTACTTTTGCTAGTTATCAAAAAACTAGCAGGTACGCTCGGCACTTTTCCGGCCCAGCGTACCTGGTTTTCAATCCGCCGCCCTGGAGGTAGCGGATCACATAGAAATCAATGGGAGTCTGACCATAGCGAAAGTTCATGTTTGCTGCTGCCCGACATCCCATTGATTCCTATGGGAAGTGTGTACACCTAACATCCTAACATGTACCCCGAGTCTAAACACCCCTAATCTGCCCCCCTACACCGCCGCCACCTACATTAAACATGCTAACCCCTAAACTGCCGCTCCCGGAGCCCACCGCCACTATGGGAAGTGTGTACACCTAACATCCTAACATGTACCCCGAGTCTAAACACCCCTAATCTGCCCCCCTACACCGCCGCCACCTACATTAAACATGCTAACCCCTAAACCGCCGCTCCCGGAGCCCACCGCCACTATAATAAATGTATTAACCCCTAAACCGCCGCTCCCGGACCCCTCCGCCACTATAATAAATGTATTAACCCCTAAACCGCCGCTCCCGGACCCCGCCACCACCTACATAATACCTATTAACCCCTATCCTGCCACCTATAATAAATTTATTAACCCCTATCCTGCGGATCCCGGACCCCGCCGCCACTAAATAAATTGTTTCAGCCAATCAGAATCAAGTTCAATCCGATTGGCTGATCCAATCAGCCAATCAGATTGAGCTCGCATTCTATTGGCTGTTCCGATCAGCCAATAAAATGCGAGCTCAATCTGATTGGCTGATCGGATCAGCCAATCGGATTGAACTTGATTCTGATTGGCTGATTCCATCAGCCAATCAGAATTTTCCTACCTTAATTTTGATTGGCTGATAGAATCCTATCAGCCAATCGGAATTTGAGGGACGCCATCTTGGATGACGTCCCTTAAAGGAACCGTCATTCGTCGGGAAGTCGTCGGTGAAGATGGATGTTCCGCGTCGGCGGGATGAACATGGATCCGGAAGAAAGAAGATTGAAGATGCCGTTGATAGAAGACTTCAGCCGGATCATGGACCTCTTCAGCTCCCGCTTGGATGAAGACTTCAGCCGGATCATGGACATCTTCAGCCCCAGCTTGGGCTTGGATCAAGACATCGGAGGAGCTCTTCTGGATCGATCGGTGAACCTGGTATGGTGAAGATAAGGTAGGAAGGTCTTCAGGGGCTTAGTGTTAGGTTTATTTAAGGGGGGGTTGGGTTAGATTAGGGGTATGTGGGTGGTGGGTTGTAATGTTGGGGGGGGGTATTGTATGTGTTTTTTTTACAGGCAAAAGAGCTGAATTCTTTGGGGCATGCCCCGCAAAGGGCCCTGTTCAGGGCTGGTAAGGTAAAAGAGCTTTGAACTTTTGTAATTTAGAATAGGGTAGGGCATTTTTTTTATTTTGGGTGTCTTTGTTATTTTATTAGGGGGCTTAGTGTAGGTGTAATTAGTTTAAAATTGTTGTAATATTTTTCTGATGTTTGTAAATATTTTTTTATTTTTTGTACTTTAGTTAGTTTATTTAATTGTATTTATTTGTAGATATTGTGTTTAATTAATTTATTGATAGTGTAGTGTTAGGTTTAATTGTAGGTAATTGTAGGTATTTAATTTAATTTATTTATTGATAGTTTAGTGTTAGGTTTAATTGTAACTTAGGTTAGGATTTATTTTACAGGTAATTTTGTAATTATTTTAACTATTTTAGCTATTAAATAGTTCTTAACTATTTAATAGCTATTGTACCTGGTTAAAATAAATACAAAGTTACCTGTAAAATAAATATTAATCCTAAAATAGCTATAATATAATTATAATTTATATTGTAGCTATATTAGGGTTTATTTTACAGGTAAGTATTTAGCTTTAAATAGGAATAATTTATTTAATAAGAGTTAATTTATTTCGTTAGATTTAAATTATATTTAACTTAGGGGGGTGTTAGGGTTAGACTTAGCTTTAGGGGTTAATCCATTTATTACAGTAGCGGCGAGATTCGGTCGGCAGATTAGGAGTTAATAATTGAAGTTAGGTGTCGGCGATGTTAGGGAGGGCAGATTAGGGGTTAATACTATTTATTATAGGGTTATTGAGGCGGGAGTGAGGCGGATTAGGGGTTAATAACTTTATTATAGTAGCGGTGAGATCCGCTCGGCAGATTAGGGGTTAATAAGTGTAGGCAGGTGGAGGCGACGTTGAGGGGGGCAGATTAGGGGCTAATAAATATAATATAGGGGTCGGCGGTGTTAGGGGCAGCAGATTAGGGGTACATAAGGATAACTTAGCTGGCAGCGCTTTGCGGTCGGCAGATTAGGGGGTTAATTATTGTAGGTAGCTGGCGGCGACATTGTGGGGGGCAGGTTAGGGGTTAATAAATATAATATAGGGGTCGGCGGTGTTAGGGGCAGCAGATTAGGGGTACATAAGTATAACGTAGGTGGTGGTCGGCAGATTAGGGGTTAAAAAAATTTAATCGAGTGGCGGCGATGTGGGGGGACCTCGGTTTAGGGGTACATAGGTAGTTTATGGGTGTTAGTGTACTTTAGAGCACAGTAGTTAAGAGCTTTATAAACCGGCGTTAGCCCAGAAAGCTCTTAACTACTGACTTTTTTCTGCGGCTGGAGTTTTGTCGTTAGATTTCTAACGCTCACTTCAGCCACGACTCTAAATACCGGAGTTAGAAAGATCCCATTGAAAAGATAGGATACGCAATTGACGTAAGGGGATCTGCGGTATGGAAAAGTCGCGGCTGGAAAGTGAGCGTTAGACCCTTTCCTGACTGACTCCAAATACCGGCGGTAGCCCAAAACCAGCGTTAGGAGCCTCTAATGCTGGTTTTGACGGCTACCGCCCAACTCTAAATCTAGGCCTAAGATAGCTACAATGTAATTAATAATTACATTGTAGCTATCTTAGGATTTATATTTATTTTACCGGTAACTTTGTATTTATTTTAACTAGGTACAATAGTTATTAAATAGTTCATAACAGATTAGGGGTTAATACTATTTATAACTATTTAATAACTACCTAGCTAAAAGAAATACAAAATTACCTGTAAAATAAATCCTAACCTAAGTTACAATTAAACCTAACACTACACTATCATTAAATAAATTAAATTAATTAACTACAAGTAGCTACAATTAAATACAATTAAATAAACTAACTAAAGTACAAAAAATAAAAAAAACTAAGTTACAAAAAATAAAGAAATATTACAAGATTTTTAAGCCCCCTAATAAAATAACAAAGCCCCCCAAAATAAAAAAATGCCCTACCCTATTCTAAATTAAAAAAGTTAACAGCTCTATTACCTTACCAGCCCTTAAAAGGGCCTTTTGCGGGGCATGCCCCAAAGTAAACAGCTCTTTTGCATGTAAAAATAAAATACAACCCCCCAACATTAAAACCCACCACCCACATACCCCTACTCTAACCCACCCAACCCCCCCTTAAAAAAACCTAACACTACCCCCCTGAAGATCATCCTTCAGCCAGCCGACCACCGATGGAACAGAAGAGGACATCCGCAGCGGCCGAAGTCATCATCCAAGGGGCGCTGAAGAGGTCTTCCATCCGATAGAAGTCTTCATCCAAGGGGCGCTGAAGAGGTCTTCCATCCAATAGAAGTCTTCATCCAGACGGCGTCTTCAATCTTCATCCATCTGAAGCGGAGCGGAGCCATCTTCAAAGCAGCCAACGCGGAGCCATCTTCATCCACTGACGCCTACTCGCCGAATGAATATTCCTTTAAGTGACGTCATCAGAGATGGCGTCCCTTGAATTCCAATTGGCTGATAGGATTCTATCAGCCAATCGGAATTAAGGTAGGAAAAATCTGATTGGCTGATCCAATCAGCCAATCAGATTGAGCTTGCATTTATTGGCTGATCGGAACAGCCAATAGAATGCGAGCTCAATCTGATTGGCTGATTGGATCAGCCAATCGGATTGAACTTGAATCTGATTGGCTGATTGGATCAGCCAATCAGATTTTTCCTACCTTAATTCCGATTGGCTGATAGAATCCTATCAGCCAATCGGAATTCGAGGGACGCCATCTTGGATGACGTCACTTAAAGGGATATTCATTCGGCGAGTAGGCGTCGGTGGATGAAGATGGCTCTGTGTCGGCTGCTTTGAAGATGGCTCCGCTCCGCTCCGGATGGATGAAGATTGAAGACGCCGCCTGGATGAAGACTTCTATCGGATGGAAGACCTCTTCAGCGCCCCTTGGATGAGGACTTCGGCCGCTGCGGATGTCCTCTTCTGTTCCATCGGTGGTCGGCTGGCTGAAGACGGCTAACGGTAGGATGATCTTCAGGGGGGTATTGTTAGGTTTTTTAAGGGGGGGTTGGGTGGGTTAGAGTAGGGGTATGTGGGTGATGGGTTTTAATGTTGGGGGGTTGTATTTTTTTTAACATGCAAAAGAGCTGAATACTTTGGGGCATGCCCCACAAAAGGCCCTTTTAAGGGCTGGTAAGGTAATAGAGCTGTTAACTTTCGTAATTTAGAATAGGGTAGGGCATTTTTTTTATTTTGGGGGGCTTTGTAATATTATTAGGGGGCTTAGATTAGGTGTAATTAGCTTAAAAATCTTGTAATTTTTTTATTTTTTGTAACTTAGTTTTTTTTATTTTTTGTACTTTAGTTAGTTTATTTAATTGTATTTAATTGTAGGTATTTGTAGATAATTAATTTAATTTATTTAATGATAGTGTAGTGTTAGGTTTAATTGTAACTTAGGTTAGGATTTATTTTACAGGTAATTTCATATTTCTTTTAGCTAGGTAGTTATTAAATAGTTAATAACTATTTAATAACTATTCTACCTAGTTAAAATAAATACAAAGTTACCTGTAAAATAAATATAAATCCTAAAATAGCTACAATGTAATTATTAATTACATTGTAGCTATCTTAGGGTTTATTTTACAGGTAAGTATTTATTTTTAAATAGGAATAATTTAGTTAATGATAGTGTAGTGTTAGGTGTAATTGTAACTTAGGTTAGTTTTTATTTTACAGGTAAATTTGTCTTTATTTTAACTAGGTAGCTATTAAATAGTTAATAACTATTTAATAGCTATTGTGCCTAGTTAAAATAAATTCAAATTTGCCTGTAAAATAAAATAAATCCTAAAATAGCTACAATATAATTATTAGTAATATTGTAGCTATATTAGGGTTTATTTTATAGGTATTTAGTTTTAAATAGGAATAACTAATTTAATAAGAGTGATATTTATTTAGATTTATTTAATTAATATTTAAGTTAGGGGGGTGTTAGGGTTAGACTTAGGTTTAGGGGTTAATAATTTTATTATAGGTTGCGGCGGTATAGGGGGGCCAGGATAGGGGTTAATAAATTTATTATAGGTGGTGATGGTGTAGGGGGGGCAGATTAGGGGTTAATAAGTTTAATATAGGTTGCGGCGGGGTCCGGGACCAGCGGTTTAGGGGTTAAACAATTTATTTAGTTGCGGCGGGGTACGGGATTGGCAGGATAGGGGTTAATAAATTTATTATAGGTGGCGGAGGTATAGGGGTGGCAGGATAGGGGTTAATAGGTATTATGTAGGTGACGGCGGGGTCCGGGAGTGGCGGTTTAGGGGTTAATCAGTTTATTAGAGTGGCGGTGGGCTCCGGGAGCGGCGGTTTAGGGGTTAATAACTTTATTATAGTTGCGGCGGGTTCTAGGAGCAGCGGTTTAGGGGTTAATAACTTTATTTAGTTGCGGGGGGCTCCGGGGGCTCCGGTATAGGGGGTAGAACAGTGTAGTTTAGTGTGGGTGCTTAGTGACAGCTTATCAATAAAGCTGGGAAAAAGCCGAAGAGCAGCAAATTCGGATGAGTGATAACTATCACAGTCCGCTGCTCATCGTCCCGTACTTGGTGCGCGGCTTTTTGACATCTTTTTTGATAACTTTGGCGAGCGTATTCAGGTCCGCGGCGGCGATGTGAGGCGAGCTAAGGCAGGCATATTGGGGCCGGTGATGGCAGGTAAGTAGACACATTGATAACTAGAGGCCAATGAGTCATTTAAAAAATATATGTAATTATTGCAGTTGTTTTTAGAAATAATGCCACTGTAAAGTAACTGGTTAAACACATAGTCAAAGTGAGACATTTAAAATTAAACTTTCATGAAGAGGAAGAGCATGCTATTTTAATAGACTTTTCCAGTTATTTATATTTTGAGAATTAGCATCAACTGTTACTGGCCCCATGTCAGCAAATCAAATTAGTTTTTGAAAGGAACATGAAAGTCATAATTACATTTCCATCATTCAGATAGAAATTGCACACAAAAAATAAATAAATAAACTTTCTATTTTACTTTTATTATTATGTACTTCATTCTTTTGGTATCCTTTGGTGTCCTTTGTTGAAGAGCATACCAAGTGGGATATGCACGTGCGTTTCTTGAACACCATATTGCAGCAGCAGCTGTGTTGGCAGTATTGATAACTTGTCCTATGTGTAAAATTTGTGTGGTAAATTATTTCTATTTTTACAATACAGTAGTGAGTAGAGAAGAGATTGTGTATCATTCTAATTGCTTAGTAACTGGCACTGTGCCACAGAATTGTGTGAGTGTGTATGTGAGCAGAGTGTGTGTGGGTGTCAGTGAGCAGAGTATGTGTGCTTTATCCTCCAGGTAATCAATACATTTCCGATGAGCTGGTGCTTTAGTGCATTGTTTCTCAACAATGGTCCTCAAGTACCCCCAACAGGCCAGGTTTTCATTATAGCTGAATCAGTGCACAGGTGAAGTAATCAGCTGATCAGTAACTCAGTGGTTACTAACTTGCTCTCACCCATCACCTGATTATGTCACCTTTGCACTGGTTCAGCTATCATTTAAACCTGCCCTGTTGGGGGTACTTGCAGCCCTCTGTACATGTGTTTCTCCGTCGTATCATATCTAGTGCCTCACAAGCCTCTAACCTCACTGCACGTCACTGATATATATATATATATATATATATATATATATATATATATATATATATGTGTGTGTATATACCTATACCTGCATATTTATTCCTATAGATACAGTATGTAGGTATAGATATGTATTTTACATGAACAGTAAAATACAAAAAGAAAGCAGCTCGATCCTCCTTTTCCTACCGAGCGCCACAGTAATGCAATGACCTCCCACTCACTTTCAAACCTTCCCCAAGCCTAATATCCTTTAAGAGATCCCTCTCTACATATCTCAAAACAGAATGCACCTGTCATGGTTGATTATATATTTCTTACCTGTTCTATGTAAAATGTTTGCATCTATTGTGTATTATTATAGTTTTTGAATTTTATTGTACCCTATTGTATCAATGCAATGTTTTGTGGACCCAGGACATACTTGAAAACGAGAGAAATCTCAATGTATCCTTCCTGGTAAAATATTTTATAAATAAATAAATATATAGGAATATATATTTAATAATAAAAAGTACATTATTTTCTATGTGAAGAACATAGTAATGTAAAATATGCATTTTGCGCATCGGGTTTCTCTATTTAGATCTTAACACGGTCAGGTTAGCGCACATGAAAACGTAGCGATCTTAGGGCTCCTTATTGAAATATTACATATAAAGAAATAAAAAAAACAATAACAATTATAAAAATTATTAAACATATAGTAATATATTTGAAATAATCCATAGAATATATCTATATATTTTACAGTATGCTTACTATTTTTTTTTAACAGTTCATATATTTTTTTAAAATATTTTATATGTAATATTTCAATAATAAGAGCTCAAAGACTGCTGCCGTGATAAAGATAAAAAGACTGCCACCGGGATGAAGATAGAAGACCAATTCTGGGATGATGATGAACCACCTTTGGGATAATTATGGAGCACCACCGCCCGGATTCAACTTTGGTGAGTACTATCTTTGGTATGTAGTGTTAGGGGTTTCTTTTATTTATTTTTTTAGATTATGGTTTTCTTTTGTTTTTTGTTTTTTTTGGCAGCAAAGGAGCTAAATGCTCTTCAAAGAGCAATGCCCAGCCAAATGTTCTTTTCAGGGAATTTTTTAGAGTATTTTTTTTTAGATAGCCTTTTATTTTGGGGGGGGGGGGGGGGGGGGGTTGGCTTTGGAATTTTTTAATTGAAAAAGAACAGTCACTTTTGGGCAATGCCCTACAAAAGCCCCTTTTAAGGGCTATTGCTGTAGTTTAGTATAGGTATAGGTTTGTTATTTTGTTGTTGTGTTTTTTTTCTTAACTCTGTAATAGCAGCTTTTTTTATTTTCTGTGATGCTAGTTTTTTTCTGTAATGTTATGTTATTTTATTTTTCAGGTAAGGTTATTTTTTTTTTTAAGGTACTGTTAGGTTTTTTCCAGGTAAGGTGTTTTGAGTTACTTACGGGGTTTGAAGTTCAACAAAAGATTCCATGAGAACAAAGTAAATGTGATTTATTGATTTTTTGTAATATTACTCTCAGCTTTGGGTTTCATGTCCCTTTACTAAGTGCCTTTAATCTAAAGATTAATCTTAAAATTAATTTTTAAGATTAGAACAGCTTTTTTTGGTTTTACTATACGTCATTGAGGTATAATAAAACACAACTTGCAAAAGTAAATATTTTTGATTGATTTTTCGAGCTCTGTAGAAGCCAAATGTATAGCCAAAGTTTCAACATGCATAGATTTTTTTTTACCTTACCTAACTAATTGGTATAAAGAAGTAACTTGTTCACAAAATATTAAAAGAGCAGTACTATACATGGAATAAACAATATATACAAAATTTCACTACAGCTTTAATTTATAATTGGTACAAACAACGAGAAAAAAAGACAAAAACTAGTTTTATGAGGGTGCTGCTAATTGTACCACATCCAGAACTAGGATTATTAGTACTTGCACACACACATGAATGATATATAAAACTGAAATCTTTATTGGCTATGGATCCCACATAAAAGATGGTTGGGAGTTCTGAATGTATATAAAATAATCAGGGCCGCCACTAGAAATTTTGGGGCCCCTGACTCAACCATTGATCAGGCCCCCCCCCCTCCTTTGACATGTGCAATTTTTGACCAAGTGACTAAAATATATATGCACTTTATTCTTAATTGTCTATTTAAACTTGGAAATGTTGTAAAGGTAGTAACATACACACACACAGACACACTCATACACTGAAACACACAAACACACTCACACATAAGGATTCACATATAGACACTCTAGCAGACACGCAAAGAAACACACTCAGACACAGAAACCCAAACAGACACTTAGCACTTGTTTACATTGACCTGACAAGTAATGAGGTAAACTACAGTTTTGTAAAAAAAGGAGATTTAGAAAACAAAATATGGAGTTCTGATTATCTTTTTGTAAAGGAAGATGACAACTAAATTATGACAACAGCATGCAGTGGCTGAAAGGAAGGGCCCTGAACTGCCTAAACAATAATTTAAAGGTTAAATGGTGGAGTGGTTACTTCCGGAAAGGTCTTGTTAGTCTCAAAGTCTGTAGAAAGATGTGAAAAATTAGTAGTAAGGTCAAAATGTCCTAAAAAGAAACAGACAATGGACACACACACACAAACTAAAACTTGCACATACACCCAAGGAAACACCGACAGAGACAGCCTCAGAAAACACACAAAGACATATACACACATACACACACAGAGACACCCACAGAAAACACACAAAGACATACACACACACACACACACACACACACACAGAGACAACCACATGAAAAATACAGAAAGACATACATACACACACCCTCACTGAGACATCCACAGAAAACACACAAAGACATACACACACCCTCACAGAGACACCCACAGAAAACACAGACATACATACATACATACACACAAACACCCTCACAGAAACACCCATAGAAAAAGCTCAAAGACATATGCACACACCCTCACAGACATCCACAGAAAATGCACACGGTAACACCCACCCTCACAGAGAGACCCACAGATAAAAAATACATACACATAGAGACACAAACCAAAGCACAAAGACATAAACACATACACCTACAGAAACACTCACAGGAGGAAACATTTATGCACCTTGCATCCCCTAAATCAACAGTGTGTGACATGCATGATAAAAAAAGTGCAGAAATTAAGAGATCACTTTTTAAAGAATCATATTTGTAAATGTGCAAACAAAAATAATTCTGTGAATTCAAAATTGTACATTAATGAGCTGGGTAGATGGCTAAATGAAGAAAAGTACCTTTAAAAGGTTGACATATGTTTGTTTGTTTTTTTCCCATTTTCCCCAACCAAGAGCACCACTTCAAATATAGTGTACAAATTTTCCCATCTGTCAGCTGTACTTATGGATTTTGAAAATGCTGTACTCTATATGGTCTTGGTGGGACCATAAGCTGTGGTACTCATACCATTAGATCTGGTTAAATGCAGGATTTAGGCTTGTTGGTATGTATTTCAAAACTAAGTCAGCTGTAGTGTAAACTGAACAGTTTTAAGTTAACCTGTCTCATTTCAAACACTGAGCAATCTTAGTCTGAGAGTATAAAATTTTATGCAGATGTAAAAATCTTAGATAAAATGCCTCCTTGCATCTGGAAAGTCCTTGCATAAAAGGGCAGTAAACTGGAATGTAATATATATATATATATATATATAATGCATATCTGCCAAAAGGGCATCTACCATTTGTGTATTGAGGAGGAAACATTTCTGCATAGTTTTAAATATAGAACTTCTACAGCATTGTCAAATAATCATAAATACACTGCTGCTAAAAAATGTGTCTTTATGGACCCCTAGCAGCACCATACAACTACTACCACACTGAAGTTACAATCCAAAATTGCACAAAGAAATAAAAAACATTTGCTAAGTAAGTCCTACCTCCTCTTCAAATGAAAGTGATCTGCCGTCTGACTCAGGCACACACTGTACAAAGTGCCAAGTCTGTCTCACACTAAGCATAGTGGTTTAGTGCACACTAAGAAATCCTCTCAAATGCTAATACTTTACTCCTTGTTATAACATTTCCCATGCTCAATTAGCACTCTGCTATAGTACCCACTGGTGGCTGCCAAAATTTAAAAAAAAAAAAAATATATATATATATATTTTTTTTTAGTTCTTGCCTCATGGGCCCCCCCCCCTGGCTCATTGGGCCCCTGACAGGAGTCACCCCTGTCAACCCCTGATGGCGGCCCTGAAAATAATGATCTGCAGATAATTAATCTCTTTAAAATTTATAAAAGTTAAATAAATGCAGAAAATATTAATATGTTTCCCACCTTTTCTTTGTCCAAAGCAATAATGCTGCTTAGCGTCTCAGCTCTTTTTTTTTACATGCCAAGTTCCTCATGATTTTTTTTGTCTAGACGCACAAGGTCCTCTGTATAGAACAACTTGCTCACCTAATCATCATAAGAACAGAAACTCACTTTATCAACATGTAATGAACTTTCAGGAATTCTTGTAATTATAGTTCTTTTGGATCTAATTGTCCTGCAAAACATAACTACAACTCCCTAAATACAATGTAAAAAAGCAACACAGGGCAGATTTAGAATGGATTATAGACTGGGTCTGCTGGGCTGTGGGAGGAGTTGAGTTAGGATTTGGATTTGGATCGGCAATCTAGTGGCACATATAGGTTTTTCTAGACAGGGTTTAGATGGTTTGAGAGTTCTTTTGTTTTTAAATCTTACATATTATTAATTTATGGGTAGAATTGACTGTTATAAAACATCAATGCTATCTAGAAGAGGGATTATGCCATATTTAATGCTGGTAATATGCATCCCTTAAACTCAGACACTCATAAACACTGGCCTTCTTAATGGAAATCCTGCTCTGATCACATATATCAGCAAAATGCATCACTCTTTAAAACTGAATATAAAAGCAATTATGTGTAGGCTGAACTTCAGGGGGTCTTACATATTAATATTTGCAGAGTAAACGTCTGAATCATATTATGTAGAATTTTATATGCAGTCAGTAATAATAATATAAAAAAAACTTTTGCAGAAATTGAGCAGACAGGCAAGCTGTAGTAATGTAGCACTGACAATTGCTTTATTTTTATTCTTAAAAATGAAAATGCATATTTCTGCTTTGGAGATCCAGACGGTCACACAGAAATTCTTGTCAAGGCCAGAATATTTTTATATCTGCGCATTCCTTGTCTGGAATTCACTTATTTTTATTCTCTCTACAGAATTCATAAGGGTTTTGTGTCTGCCCTTGGAGAGGGAGAGAGAGAACACTGAGAACTGAAGTAGGACAAATCTGCAATATAATTCTGCAAATAAAGTCAAAACTACACAGCTTCATGAAGCCTGCAATGCAATTATTTCAAATATATACATTTATTTAGCTTATTGGCTTGCAGGTCTATTTGATGACACAACTACAATGCTCTCAATAAATATGCTTATAAGATTCAGCTACAATACAGAATAAATAAAGCAATTACAATCAGATTACATATTATAAAAGAGGCTTCTTATTATTTATAACTATGACAGAGGTACTACAGGACTGATGCCAAAATTCACCATCCCGAAATAAACTGATTGTAGTGCAAATGCACTTTAATATAAAACTTGATAAATATTCTGTTACTGTATGATTCTGTTATTGTTTGTGACTGTTTTGTGTACTAACTGGTATGTTTCCTTCTTAAATGCTTTTTATATAAATCCTGTTATTATCTTTTGATTTGAAATTAAATGGACAGTGTACACCAGAATTTTTATTGTTTAAAAAGATAGATAATCCTTTTATTACCCATTCCCTAGTTTTACACAACCAACACAGTTATATAAATACACTTTTTACCTCTGTGATTACCTTATATCTAAGCCTCTGCAAACTGCCCCCTTATTTCAGTTCTTTTGACAGACATCCATTTTAGTCAATCAGAGTTGGCACACCTGAACTCCACGTGCGTGAGCACAGTGTTATCTATATGACACACATGAACTAACACCCTCTAGTGGTAAAAACTGTCATAATGCCCTGAGAGAAGAGGCAGCCTTCAAGGGCTTAGAAATTAGCATATGAACCTCCTAGGTTTAGCTTTCAACTAAGAATAACAAGAGAACAAAGCAAAATTGATTATAAAAGTAAATTGGAAAATTGTTTAAATTTACATTCTCTATCTGAATCACGAAAGTTTATTTTGGACTAGACTGTCCCTTTAATATTGGTGCTCTTTTTCACATATCAATGTATTGGAATGGAATCATTTATTATTTTACCAACAACCCTGCAACAACGTCAAAGCTAGTTTGGCATTCCACATCACTATATTGTAACATGTCCTTTGCCCTAACTGGGCCAAAAGGAAAGGATGGGTAAAATATTTTAAAGGGACATGAAACCCAAATGTTTTCTTTCATGATTTAGAAAAGCTCATGCAATTTTAAACAACTTCCCAATTTACTTCTATTATCTAATTTGCTACATTCTCTGTTGAAAAGCATATCTAAATAGGCTCAGTAGCTGCTGATGGCTTTTTTTTTTAAACCATGTTTACATTTTTTTATCTATAGAAGATCTTTTACAAATGCTTTCAGATTTCCATCTCTTGAATCTTTTGTACATGTACTCTATGAGGCCAATTTATCAAGCTCTGAATGGAGCTTGAGGGCCCGTGTTTCTGGCAAGTCTGATAAGACGGACAGAGATCGCCACAATTCAACCCGATCGAGTATGATCGGGTTGATTGACACCTCCGGCCGCGAATCTGCAGAGGGTGGCGTTGCACCAGCAGCTCTTGTGAGCAATGCTGAATACGGAGAGCGTTTTGCTCTCCGCATTCAGCGAGGTCTGTTGGACCTGATCCACACTGTAGGATCAGGTCCGACAGACCTTTGATAAAGAGGCCTCTATACATCCAATGCCAGTCCACAACAAACTTTTCTTGTTAGGCTTATGAAAGCTTGTCCTGCATTAAATAAAACTAGATTTAAAGCTCTCTCACCAAATTGCATGAAATAAATTAGATATATTTTGCCAACATCCAATATTTGTGCCCAGTATGCCCATGTGCAGGATAAAAAAGCATCCTTGCAAACAGTCATGCATACATTGGCCTAGGCAGCAATACGCTAGAATATGTCCTGGGTATATCCTATATAAGTTACTTTAGAGCTTCATTGGGTTAATAAAGAAACACTTATGTGAAACAGATGTATTTTAGGTTTCTTCATATTTCATCCGTATGGTTGTTGATGAGGACTAAACATTGATGAAACAGAACAATGAACTCTTTCACTGGCAGCTTAGCAGCCGCAGAGAGTATCTCCACCCCATCTTCCCTAGCAGAGCATATGAGTGTCTAAAGCTGTTGCTTTTGAGATGACAGTGGAGATCCCAGCATGCTGTAAACACAGGCCAGTCTCCAATAGCTAATGTATGTCTTGTCTCGCCTGCTTCCGAAATTTGCACTCTTTTTTTAGTCCTTTATTACAGAAACAGATGATCAAATCCTTTTTTCACAAGAATGATCTCATGAATGAATATGTGAAAATGACAACTTTCTTCCCATGTGCCTACAGATTCATTAGAGCACAGCAAGGTGTATATTTTAGAAAGCGATATAAAAGTCGATATAGACGTTATTTTATATCAGCAGTCAACAACTGGCTTCCCAGGGGCCACACACAAGTCTTAAATGCTTTTATCCCCTGAATATTATTCCCGTTTTTTGTACCCAAAAATCACAAACTTATTTTTTATTTCTCCTTCTATCTAATCTCATTTCACTGCCAGTGAATAAAAATACCTTTGCTAAAAGTCCTATATAATAATAGTGGAGTTCACAGGTTATATGTTTTTTATACTATATTTATTTAAATGCATAGGGGCCTATCTATCAGGCTCCGAGCGGAGCTTGAGGGCCCGTGTTTCTGGCGAGTCTTCAGACTAAAGACCACTGCTCCATAACCCTGTTCGCCTGCTCTGAGCAGGCGGACAGGAATCGCCGGAATTCAACCCGATCGAGTACGATCAGGTTGATTGACATTCCCTTGCTGGTGGCCCATTGGCCGCGAGTCTGCAGGGGGCGGTGTTGCACCAGCAGCTCTTGTGAGCTGCTGGTGCAATGCTGAATACGGAGAGCGTATTGCTCTCCACATTCATCGATGTCTGTCGGACCTGATCCGCACTGTCGGATCAGGTCTGACAGACATATGATAAATAGGCCTCATAGACCGCTGCTCCATAACCCTGTCCGTCTGCTCTGAGCAGGCGGACAGGAATCGCCAGAATTCAACCCGATCGAGTATGATCGGGTTGATTGACACCCCCTGCTGGCTGCCTATTGGCCGCGAGTCTGCAGGGGGTGGCGTTGCCCCAGCAGCTCTTGTGAGCTGCTGGTGCAATGCTGAATACGGAGAGCGTATTGCTCTCTGCATTCAGTGATGTCTTGCAGACCTGATCCGCACAAAGACATTTGTTAAATTGGCCTCATAGAGTTGCTTGTATTGTGTCTGTGTATTGCGTGTTTGATTTCACTTTTCTTGACTCGATTCTCTGTATGTTTGCTGCCCATTGTCATATTAGACTTGATGCACCTGCATACACCAGGAAGAATTTCTTCATACTCCCTCTAGTGGTTAGGCATTTTCCATCTTATCAATCTATTATAACCTAGAAGATACAATATATAAATATATAAATTCAATTGCACATCAACATAGATATTGCTTTTTCTTCCTGGTGTATGTATACAGAGGGTTAACAAATAGTCCCACACATGTACAGGTAGTAACTCCGCCCATTATGGTTACATAAGGAGTGGTTTTTGGCATTTGTATATACAACATGATTAAGGTCAGGTGCTGACCGAAACATTGTTGGTTTTTATGTATCTGATGAATAAAGGAAATTGAGAACACTTCAATCTGGTGCTGCTTCAACTTTTTGTTACTAATGCTTGATTGGGGTTAGTGCATGAACCCCTGTAGCATGCACCGCTTGTCTGGTTGGTGAGTGCTGGGCTTACCCTTTTTTATACATTGAATTCTTTACTGCACCTAGCCCTGTGCACTCCCAGACTGTTACATATTGAACATGGAGAGAAACATTTCAGAGACTGAGTCACAAACTTTTGCCTATAGTGACCTGGAAGCCGCACACATTACAACTTTAGGGCAAGGATCAAGGAACTTTTTACAAGCCCCACCTATGGAGGTATCAACCGAGGAGTATGAAAAACTATCTAAGAAAAATCTGGCCTATGGTCTGCATGCGACAACTCTGGCAGAATATCACAGAGTACGTCGGATTCTAAGGGGCCTTCGTATGAACGTGAGACCAACACTTATGAGAGAAAATAAGGAGTATTGTGAAAAATTTACCCACATTTTAAACAAATGTTCTTTTGATCTGTTGGTACTTACCATTGATTATCTACAACGGGACCTGGATTCACAGAAGGAGGAGCTGGTACGCCTTGAGAGTTCCTTGAGGGAGATGTCGGCCGAAGATATGGATAAGTTGCTGGCCTCTGTAAATACAAGTATCCAAGAGATGAAAAAAGTGATTGAGACCCGAAAGCGCCAGAAATTTCAGAGGGATGAGGAAGATTACCGCAATGGCTCAGTATACAGGTGGTCTGTGGATGCCCCTCACGACGACAGAAGGCGACAGGGTTCAACCAATTGGAGACGGCAACGTCGCATGCGCGACACGGGCGCAAGTTCAACGTCATCAACTAACGACTCGTCGGGGGACTCAGAAGGAGGCGCAGAGGTGGCAGGAGGCACCGCCGGAAAACCAACCAGGAATACAACCGATACTGGCCCCAAAGAAACAAGATCACAGAGGAAGACACGGTACCAAGCAGACGGAACTAACGGTAAACATTTCTAAATATGACTTAACTGATACGGAGAGACAGGTCATTAACAAAGGGCTATCTTTTTGCCCAGTATCTAAGTGTGACTTTTTCATTACAGAAAGATCTTTATTCCTTATTTCGTAACATTAAGCTCAAGACTTTCTTTGGACAAATGCAATCATCCTTAGGGGTAAATCCCAGGTTAGAGGCTGAGGCCCAGAGTGAAGATAACGCATTGTCATTGAAAAACCTAAATTTGAAAGTCAAAAGTAGCTTTAATCCACCTATGTGTAATAATAGTGTGGAGACTTTTATGCAGCTTGTTTTAAGGGATATTGAGATATTACAGAGTAAGAACAGGATCCCTGGTAAAGGGAAAAAACGTATACAGAGTAACTTTACAAAAGTAGAAAACAATGCTTTGCTTGATTTAAAAAATAATGGTGAAATTATTTGTAAACCTGTGGATAAGGGCGGGGCTACTGTTATCCTAGATAGGGGATATTATGTTCAAGAGATCAAAAATCAACTATGTGATAAAGAAATATACAGACTACTGAATAGAGACCATACTCTGGAGGTAAAACGTGAACTTATTAAGTGTATTGATAGTGCAATGTATAATGGTATAATAACAGAGAAAGAACAGAGGTTTCTTTTACCATAAAAATATGTAACATCTGTTTTTTATACATTGCCCAAAATACACAAAAATAAGGAGACCGCCCCAGGCCGTCCAATTGTGGCAAGCACAAATTCAATCTTAACAAATGTTTCTATATATTTAGATAGGGTACTCAGACCACTAGCTATGCAGACTATGTCTTACCTCAAAGACACAGGAGATTTTCTGATTAAATTGGAAGAATTGGGGATGGAGAGTGATAAATTAATTTTATATGCCCTTGACGTAAACAGTTTGTATAAGTCAATTACCCATGTGAGTGGACTAGGTGCCATTAAGCATTCTGTTGACACCAATGGTATATTATCTACAACACAATGTGAATTTGTTTTGGAATTACTCCAATTGATTCTCTACTGTAACTACTTTCTCTTTCAGGACCAATATTATATACAGTGTCAGGGTACTGCTATGGGGTTGAATGTCGCCCCCACATATGCCAACATCTTCATGAGTGTATACGAAGAGAAGTTTGTATACAGTAACAAATTATTTTTACAGTATGGATTATGCTGGTTTAGGCATATAGATGATCTATTTGGCATATGGGGGGGGGGGCAACATCGACTCCCTACAAGAATTTGTACCTGACCTTAATGTATCAACAAGACATATCAAGTTCAAACTCACATATAGTGAGGAGTCAGTGGCATTCCTTGACACTAGTGTAATAAAAAATGGGAGGACATTGAAGGTTGATATCTACAGAAAGGAGAGTGATAGGAACAGTCTTCTAAGATTTGAGAGTGCACATCCACCCCTCTCATAAAAAGTCTCCCTAAGAGTCAATTGCTTAGAGTTAAAAAAAATTGTCTCTGATGAGGATTTGATACAGACTAGACTGACAGAGATGGGCAATTTATTTATTGAGAGGGGTTTCCCTAAACATCTCATACAAAAACAGATTGAGGAAGTCAATAAAATTCCCAGACGTTCTATCCTAAGAGGTACTAAAGTAAAGAATAAACAGGAAGGGAAACGTATGGTATTTGTCTCACAATATAACACATTGAGTACAGATGTATATAAAGTGATCAGGAGACATTGGCCTGTTATTAAAAACTTAAATCCCCAGATAAAGGAGTTTGATGAACCCCCGATGCCTGCATATAAGAGGTGTAGGAATTTAAAAGATTCCCTTGTGAGAGCAGATTTAGGTACAGCTAGAAAACAGATACAAACTCACATTTCTACTCCCAAACTAGGATGTTTTCCCTGTTTAGGGTGCTGTAATTGTGGCAATATTATCAAAGGGAATTTCTTTTCCCACCCATTAACTGGCAGGAAGTATAAAATCCCAGGGTATTTCACATGCAATACAGAATATGTAATTTATCTAATCAAGTGTCCCTGTTCCAAAATATATATAGGTGAATTGACTAGAAGAATAAGGGATAGAATTGTGGAACATAAGTCTAATATACGTCGCAATAACAGGGATGCTCCAGTTTCGAGTCACTTCTTACAGGCAGGACATACCATCTCCCAGTTAAGAGAGGAGGGGATAGACAACAGATCCTAAAATCCAGAGAAACATACTGGATCTATACCTTACAGACATTAATACCTCTGGGAATGAATAGGGAAATAGACTGGCAGGTTACCCTTAACTAATTTTGTAAAAGAATGTGTAAAAGAATGAGTATATGTAATGGCCTTTCTACAAAACCAAAAGGTTATTATCTCTATCCACTATAAGGATGCTGTATATGAGCTCTAGTTTCTTGATCTAACCTTTGTAAATTTGTTTTTGGTGAATTTTTGTAAATGTTGTAATTTTTGCATAAACTTTTTTAATAAGAGAAATTTTTGTAAAAAAAGCAATATCTATGTTGATGTGCAATTGAATTTATATATTGGTATATTGTATCTTCTAGGTTATAATAGATTGATAAGATGGAAAATGCCTAACCACTAGAGGGAGTATGAAGAAATTCTTCCTGGTATATGTATACAGAGGGTTAACAAATAGTCCCACACCTGTACAAGTAGTAACTCCGCCCATTATGGTTACATAAGGAGTGGTTTTTGGCATTTGTATATACAACATGATTAAGGTCAGGTGCTGACCGAAACTTGGAAGAGCAACACAACCAGGCTTTGCCTGATCTATAAGATTCATGTAGGCTTGAGCTAGTAACATGTAGCAATGACACCATTTAGAGAGTTTGAGCTCAGGTCTCCATGGTATTAGATTTGCTATTTCCATATATCAGATATTTCTTGGCAATCATAGGGGTCGATATGTCCACCGCACAGTCGGAATTTATCATTGCACAAGCATTTCTAGTGTTAAGACCGCTGCTTCTTAACTTACATTTCCGGGGAGTCGGAAAGTACAGGGGTAGATAGCAGCATCCGCTGCTTGGTAAATCTATCCCATAGACTTTACTAGCTTGCACATAGATGCACTTGTATAGTTTATGTTTTAATTTTGAACATGCAGGCCCATTTAATCAGGATTTGCAGGAGTTCTCTCAATATCAAGCTGTTGCCACTACAATTTCACGACAGGCCTATATTTATAAATCATGCCTGGATGATTATTACTACTTCTATTTAACTTCATGTTTGACCACAATACCATTACATATTTAAGTTAAGGAATTAAACACAAAAATGTTAGAGTCAGCTTTAGAGCAGCAATGCACTACTGGGAGCTGGCTGAATGCACCTGATAAGCCAATTACAAGAAACAAATGTGTGTAGCCATCAATCACCAGATAACTCCCAGTAGTGCTACTGAAGATATGCACATATACTTTTCAACAAAGCTTATAAAGAGAACAATGTAAATTTGATGATATAATTGAATTTATAAGTGTCTTAACATTACATGCTCTATCTGAATCAAGTTTAATGTTGACTTTCCTATCCCTTTAATTATTTTATGTATTTAATCTCCTCCCTTGAAATATCATAATGCATTTTTCTTCCTCACCAGTTTTACTCTTTTACACATTCACAATAAGTTTTGATGGAGCTTATTGGTTTTTTTTTTACATTAAAAATACATTTTTACATATACCTAGCCAAGAAAGTTGAGGATACTTAAAAGTATGTTACCCATATCTACATTATAATTGCGTTTGTAATGTCCGTCGCCGTCAGCAGTTGCGTACGCATCCTCAAAGGAATGTTGGCAGTGCGAGGCAGCCAACAGAAAGTTGGCTGCGCGCGCAGCAAAAATAAGGTGGATTCTTTCACCACCGAAGGTGGATTCTTTCTCCACTCCTGCCATTTTCAGAATCCACCGGAATGCAGCGAAGGCAAATGGAGCATTACAATAAAAAAGAATGCCCGCAATAAGTATGAAAAAAACACCTAACCGCACGCAATAAGTATTAAAATAAATAAATAAATAACCGTCCGCAATAAGTATTAAACCCCCCCCCTAAATCCGCAAATCCCAACATCGCAAATGACCTAATACATCTATTAACCCCTAAACTGTCAACCCCCCACAACGCATTATACCTAATTTACCTATTAACTCCTACACCGCCAACCCCCACAACCCCCTAACCTAACCTAACACCCACTAAATGAACTCCTTAATTACAATAAAAATAAACTACATTACAATAAAAAAAAATTACATTAGATTAATCTAATTGCAAAAAATATATATATACTTTCTTCAGTATACCACGGATGATCAGATGAAGAGGAGCCTCCATGTCGCTGAGGACCACCGCTGTCAAGGACCGGCGCCGCTGCCGAGGACCGCTGTCGCTGCCACCAAGAACCACCACCAAGGATCGCCACATCTGGGAAGACTGCTCCTGACCTCCGCTCCGCGCCGCCTTTGCTGTGGTTGAAGATGATGGACCCGTCTGGAAGACGACCTTCTCCGCCGGACTTCAGGAACCATGAGTACCTATTTGGGGCTTTAGTGTTAGATTTTTAAAAAATTTTTTTTTTTTAACTAATCTGTGAAAAGCTGACTAAAAGATTTCACAAGTATTTCTGTACAGGCGTACCCCAGAGATATATCGGGTTTGGTTCCAGACCACCGCAATAAAGTGAATATAGCAATAAAGTGAGTAAAAATCCTTTTTTTGTTTCCCAATGCATATAAAAAGTTATATTTACACTATACTGTAGTCAATTAAAGGGACAGTCAACACCTGACACAACTTAATCCCATAATTTAAATCCTCAGAATAAGATGCACCTGCACCGCCTCCCATGTTAAATACCTCTAACGTTATAGGAGTAATTGTCCACAGCACATTTGTTTTTCTGCTTCTTATGCGCTGTCGGCATTTAACATTGCACAATCATTTCAAGAGAAATGCTTGTGCAATGCTGCCCCCTGCAGATTTGTGGCCAATTGGGCCCTAGCAGGAGGTGTCAATCATCCTGATAGTATCTGTTCGGGATGATTGCTGTCCGCCGCCTCAGAGGTGGCGGATAAGTTAAGGAGCAGGGGTCTTAAGACTGCTGCTTCTTAACTTATGTTACTGCTGCATTCAAAGCATAATTGTAATGTTTGTGGGATACTCCACTATCAGACAGAACTCGGCCAGTAGTCTTCTTATCCTGGCATCGAGCCGGAATGATAGGGAATATCCCAGACAGAGAAAGTTTGTAAGATGGGGTAAGCGGCACTCACCACAGGCAGGATGGTTTTCAGCGGCAACAGGCAGGGAATCAGAGAAAGGCAGACAGTGTTTGGCAATGGTAAAGCAGTCCAAAGGTAAACCACTAGAATGGTCAGGCACGCAGGGTTTGGTAATGGTAAAGCAGTCCAAGGGCAAACCACTAGAATGGTCAGGCAGGCAGGGTTCGGCAACAGAGAGGCAATCCAGAACAATAGGGGTTAAACAAGCAGAATGGTCAGCCAAGCAGAGTTTAGCAGCAGAATATCAATCCAGCAATTTAGGGGTTAACAGGCAGAGTAGTCAGACAAGCAGATTTCAGCAATGGTGTTTCAATCCAGCAATTTAGGGGTTAACAGGCAGAGTAGTCAGACAAGCAGAGTTCAGCAATGGTGTTTAAATCCAGCAATTTAGAGGTTAACAGACAGAGTATTCAGACAAGCAGAGTTCAGCAATGGTGTATCAATCCAGCAATTTAGGGGTTAACAGGCAGAGTAGTCAGGCAGGGTTCAACAACAATAAGGCAGTCAGAGTAGAAACCATCTATCACACCCAGGAGCACAAAGTAACACCTATACTTGGGCAGTGATAGATCATTTTGAAACACTAACATAGGAGCAGGATTTGCACCACAGGCATTCGGACCGGCATCAGAGTGAGACGAGCGTGCGGCGATGACGCCAGCGCCGCACACATCTGGATCCAACACAGCCCCTGGTAATGAGCAGGGAAGGAGACGCTGTGCCCCTAGCAATGGCTAGAGTCGCGCAGCGTGGCATAGCCCTACTCTCAATGGCTCCCTCCGGGAACCAGAGTCGGCCTCAAAGGATGAGCAGCATGGTATTTGGAGACCAAAGATGGAGCATGCACATCATGGGCAAGAACCCAAAAATGATCTGCCACAGAGTAGAGATACTGCAGTTGTCTGCACCTGTATCTGGATTCCAGGAACTTAGCTACCTCATATTCAGGGTCACCATGGACCAGGAGCAGAGGAGGAGGAGCTTGGAACCGGGTATATCTATTCTTGACCTAAGGCTTGAGTAGTGAGATGTGGAAGACTGGGTGTATACGCAGGGATTTGGGCAAGGCCACTTTGTAGGCAACAGGAGACAGCCTTTTCAGGACTTTGTAAGTACTAATAAACCTATGCCTCAATTTGTGACAGGGTTGACGTAGACAAATATGTCAAGTAGAGACACAAACACGTTCACCTACTGGGATGGCACATACAGAAGCTCTATGACGATCAGCAAACTTTTTGTATCTAGAGACAGCTGAACATAGCTGAGAGCGAATACGTTGCCAATGAGTAGTGAGTTCAGTAACAAGCCTGTGTGCAGCAGGAATCCCAGTGGACTGAGCAGAAAGAGGGAAGACATGAGGTTGATACCCTGCTGCGGCTTGAAATTGAGAACATGGAAGAGAAGAGTGCCAATGAGTGTTTCTTGCCAGCTCAGCTAGGAGTAACAACTCAGACCAGTTGGTATGGCGAGCGTTAACAAAGGCTCTAAGGTAGGCTTCAAGATCCTGGTTTACTCTTTCAGTTAGTCCATTGGTCTGAGGATGGTAGCCAGAAGACAAGGAAACAGTGGTTCCAATCAACCTACAAAAGGCTCTCCAAAAGGTAGAGATAAACTGTGGACCTCTGTCGTAAACAATATTCAAAGGAATGCCATGAAGTTGTACCACATGCAAGAGATGATAACTCTTGGGCAGAAGGCAGTTTTTTTAGGGGTAGAAAATGAGCCAGTCTGGAAAGCGATCCACCACAAACCAGATAACTGTATGGTGGTCAGAAGGAGGAAGGTCCACAATGAAGTCCATTATTATGTGTGTCCATGGTTGTTTGGGAATGGACAATGGTTGGAGCAAGCCAGGAGGCAGGATCAGGGAGTTTTGTTGTGCAGGCTTTCACATACTCCTGAGCGTCAAATTTCATAGTAGGCCACCATATGTGTTGGGAAAGACGCTTAAAAGTCCTTGTTAGACCAGGATGTCCTGAGAGTTTACTATCATGAGCCCAGGACAGTATAGCAGTGCACAGGTTCAGAGGTACAAAAAAGATATCGGAAGACACAGGAGCTTCAGGAGGTTTACTAGGTTGGGCACGTTGCAGTCTTTAAAGAAGGGTGGTATTTAGTTAAGCTACCACAAAGGAGGGAGGTATGATGTGTTCAATAGGGGTTTCAGAGGAATCACTTAAGTGAGGGAACTGACGGGAAAGGGCGTCCGCCTTCTTGTTCTTGGTTCCAGGAAGATAGGAGACCACAAAGTTAAAACGGGAAAAGAACAAGGTCCACCTAGCTTGTCGAGGATTGAGTCAATGAGCAGTTTCTAGGTAAGTCAGATTCTTGTGGTCGGTAATAATCTGAATGGGATTGGTGGTGCCCTCTAACCAATGACACCATTCAGTCAAAGCCATCTTAATGGCTAGGAGTTCACGATTATCCACATCGCAATTTCTCTCTGCAGGAGTAAAGCATTTAGAGAAAAAGGCTACAGGGTGTGACTTGGAAGTCAAAGGATCCCTCTCGGTTAGAACTGCTCCAGCCCCTATCTCTGAGGCATCAACCTCTAAAGTGAACTGTAGGTCTGGATCAGGATGGCGGAGCACAGGAGCAGAACAGAAAGCCTTTTTCAGACAAGAGAAGGCATTTATGGCTTCAGGAGGCCGATGTTTACAGTCCTTGTTCATTTTGTCAATTCAGTGAGTGGAGCGACTATTTGAGAAAAGTTCTTTATAAACTTGCGGTAATAATTGGAGAACCCCAAGAATCTCTGTAGGTCTTTTAATGAAGTAGCTTGAGGCCATTCTAAAATTGCAGTGAGTTTAGCAGGATCAATGGAAAAACACTCCTTCGAGATGACATAACCTAGCAACTGGATCTGAATGTGGTCATTTTTCTAGCTTGGCTATCAAGGAATTGTCTCTGAGACATTCAAGTACCTGTCTCATGTGCTTATGATGCTCCTTTAGAGTGGAAGAGAAAACAAGGATGTCATCCAGATAGACGATGACAGTCCGGTTGAGGAGGTCACGGAAGACATCGTTGACAAATGCCTGGAAGATTGCAGGGGCGTTACACAGCCCAAAGGGCATTACAAGGTATTTGTAATGCCATGATCTTGTGTTGAAAGCGGTCTTCCATTCCTGGCCTGGAAAGATACGAATCAGGTTGTATGCCCCACGTAGGTCCAGCTTGGTGAAGAAGCGAGCATTCTGGAGTGAGTTATACAGTTCAGGGAGAAATCGAATGGGATAGCGATTCTTGATATTTATGTTGTTCAAGACCCTATAGTCGATGCAGGGTCTGAGCCCACCATCCTGCAGGAGAGGAGGAAAGGCAAATGAAACCTTTAGCTAGGTTCTCTTGGATTTATTCCTCCATGGATTTGGTTTCAACTTTGGAGAGTGGATAAGTCTTCCCTAGGAAGTGGGACTCCGGGAAAGAGGTCGATTTTGCAGTCATAAGGACAGTGGGGTGGCAGCAGGTCGGCTGCCTTTTTCTCAAACACATCTGCGAAGTCTGCATATACTGAGGGAAGGTTTGGAGGAGTCTGTATACTGGCTATGGGGATGCAGAGCAGAGGAGTGACTTTAGCAAGGCAGAAGTGGAACAGGAGGCACCCCAGGAGGCCAGTTGTCCTTCAGCCCAGTCGAACTGTGGATTGTGTATCCAAAGCAAAGGGAGACCAAGGATAACAGGCTGTGCTGGGGAATGAATGACTTCAAACTGCAGCTGTTCGTTTGAAGGACTCCCACGGTTAGGGTGCTGACTCAAAATGGATCAACCCTGAACCAAGGTGGGTGCCATCCAGAGTAGTTATTTTGAGACAATGTCTTTTCTGCAAAAGAGGCAGACCAGCTTAACTCATGAAACGGTGATCCAGGAAGTTTCCAGATGCCCCTGTATCAATGAAGGCTTGAGTGTGGACAGTGTTCTGAAGGAAGGCAAGGGTAACAGGTACCAGGATCCGAAAGGAGTGAGGGAATTTAGTAGAGATCATGTTTAGAGGTTCCCCAGTGTTATCCCCTAAGCATTGGCTTTTTATAGCCGAATATCACAGTTCTTTAGTTGGTGGGAGTTAGAACCACAATAAATGCATAGTCTCAATCTCCTTCTTCTCTGTCTTTCAGACTCTGTGGGTTTAAAGGAGGAAAGATCCATGGGTTCTTCTACTAGGGTGGCTGGAGAAGTTGAAGGGGTAGAGGACACTGCAGAAACTGGACGGATAGAAGGACGGGAGGGAAGGATTCTCCAAGTTCTGTCTCTCTCGGCTTGTCTCTCCTGGAGCGAGTGTCTAGACTGATACAAAGAGTTATAAAGTCATCCAAAGAAGAGGGAATAACACGATAAGTGAGTTCATCTTTGATGAGTTCATGCAGACCCCTCCTAAAGGCTGCCTTGAGGGCACCACTCTCCCAACTGGTCTCTAGTGCCAAGGTGCAAAACTCAATGGCAAATTGTGCCACAGTTCTATTGCCCTGGAGAAGATCTAGGAGAGAAAATTCTGCAGCAGAAGTACGGCCAGAAGTCCCAAACACAGAAGTAAGTCCAGAAATAAACATATTAGCGTCTTTCAGGAGTGGAGCGTTCTGTTCCAAAAGGGGAGAGACCCAGGCTAGGGCCTTATCTTTCAGTAAGGAAATGATAAAGGTGACCCTTGACTGGTGAGACTGAAAGGTGTGAGTATCATTGCAGAAGTGCAGCCTGCATTGGTTAAGAAAACCCCTGCAATCAGTAGTACCTTCATACTTGTCAGGCAATGGTGTCCAGGGAAGAAGCCAGAGTACCAAGAGCAGAGACTGGCGGTACAACAACAGGAGCGGTATTCCTCACTGTAACTAATAAAGAGAGTTGAGCGGTTATAGCCTCTAGCTTGGAATCCATATTCTGCAACTGTGTGGTATGGGTTCCCAACATCTGTCCCTGAAGATAAACTGCTCGTGCCACCTCATCTGGCTCCATGGTCCAAGTATAATGTAATACTCCACTATGATTTCATAATAAACTTCCTAAAACTGATTATGGAAAACCTTAGTTTGCATTTTTCAAACCTTTGCTTGCATTTGTCAATCATAGTTTGCGCAAAGACAACTTTAAAAAACAAGCGCTTAGACCAATTCACATTCATTCAAAACACACTACAAAAGCTCTCCATCTGCTTGTGCAGAGCTCCTTTTAAACAAATGGGGCAAAAACAAGCTAAAATCGGCACACATAATGCCTCTGTCTCCTAAACCCCCATCATGATTTTTACAACAACCCCTCCTCCCCCTGCATTTAGACCTCTGTAACACTTTCTGTCTTTTTAGCCATCCTATGTTTTAAGATATAGGGGCCTATTTATCAAGCTCCGTATGGAGATTGATGCTCCGCTGCTCCAAAACCTGTCCGCCTGCTCTGAGGTGGCGGACAGACATCGCCGGAAATCAACCTGATCCAATACGATCGGGTTGATTGACACCCCCTGCTAGCAGCCAATTGGCTGCAAATCTGCAGGGGGCGGTATTGCACCAGCAGTTCACCAGAACTGCTGGTGCAATGATAAATGCTGAGAGTGTATGTTGTCGGCATTTATCGATGTGCAGCGGACATGATCCGCAATATCGGATCATGTCTGCTCGCAGGTTCTTAAATAGGCCCCAATATCTGTAAATTCCATCAAATTGGTCAGTATTGCTTCAGACTTGAAAAAAGAAGACATTCTTCCGAAAGCTTGTCATCTTATAAATGTATAGTTAGTCCAATAAAAAGCATGATTGCTGAATGCAATACTCTTACATACAGTATACATGTGTTTTTTGGCTCTGATTCTGCATCTGAGGACCCTGCATAAACAATAAAATATAAATAAATCATAAATATTTCATATATTTTAAAACATGCTTTGATAAAAAAATAAATAAATAGATAAATGGAATTCCAGTCTATTATGTTAATTTTGGAACCCCGCTCTCTTCTCCAAGCTGTGGTATAAGAAGGGAGGCGATTTTTCTCTTACTAATATTAGTTTGTACAGGAGGGAGACTGTGTCTGAGTTCGTTGCATCAAACACAGCTTCACAAAGTTAGATAGTTGTTGGAAAATATATTGTTTTTACGGATGTACATTGACATAATGTTTAACTTGGGTGTGTGACAATCAGGTGGGCAAAAGGTCAGGGTCTGATTCAAATAGTTCAGTAAAATCTTTTAATTTATTTTGATGTCAGATATGACCCTATAAGAGATATAATGTAATACCATTTTCCCTACGTAAAATTCTGTAGTTATGTATGTTTTCCTGATTCCCAGTAAGAGGGGCGAATTCCCTCTAACGTATGGGATAATTTGAAATATTTTTGGTCTATCTTTTCCCGGGATCCGGTCAAATAAGCCTGTATTACCAGTCTGGAGGACTGATCTGTCAATTTGGACCCAGAGTTTTGAAGAATTGTTTGAGCACCATTCAAATAGTCTGTGCAACATAGTGGCCTGTCTATGGCATACATAAACATTTTTTATTTTTATTATTAATTACTCTGTTCCATATGTATTGTTCAAGAGCCGATTGCAACTTATGCATACAGTTAAAACTAGAGGGATAGGGATTGTTTGTAACAGATAAATAATCCTGGGTAAAATATTCATTTTTGCAACGCTGATTCTAGCTAGCCACAAGATATTTTTTTTTTCCAATTTGAAAGATCTCTGAGTACAGATATTTCAATGAGTTTGTAATTGGCTTTAAATAATGCTTGAGGATCCGTGGAGAGGTAAACCCCAAGGGATTTAATTTAGTTTTTTTGCAGCTGAAGAGGGCATTGTTCCACAATATGGGACATGATATCAGGTGCTATTGATATATTTATTATCTCTGATTTCTTTAAATTTAACTGAAGATTAGATACATTTTCCTGAAGACTTTAGGTTTCAGTGTGTGTCAGAGTTAAAAGTA